>NC_056737.1:406659665-406722165 GCF_019279795.1 Protopterus annectens
AAAAAAGAATATCTTCATTAAAATGTGTAGGAAATTAAACACCTAACAGCTTAACAGAAGTTGTCAAAACATTACTACATCATGTGGTATAATTCAGAATAACTCAATATCCAATGGCAGTTGTGGAATTCCTAATTTAAGCCACACCACTTTCAGTGTCTGGTGTCACACTATAACTGCACCCTTTTTCATTTATGGCTGCTCAGTTTCAGAAAATGATTTCACCATATTTCTTTGCAATTTCTGTCTGACTCTCATTGTTTTATGGTTTTATGATATTTATAAAGATAGCTAGGACCAGAAAAGCTATTAGATACTGGGATTTTGCCTTTGGATCAAATAGCCCATGAGTGGCCCTCATGCTTATTGCAATATACTATTTGTACCATTTGGTACTCTATACAGATAACTCTATACACATTTCAAAAAGCAACGAGACCACAAATTATATCAAATGCATTTCCTGTAGCCAGACTAAATACTTCATTAGGGAAATGATGCCATTAGATAATTCATTAATATCTATATACCTTTTTGTACAATCCTTTATTTGGTTGGTAAGTACAAATCCTGCTTGTTCTGAATGCCTTTGATGCAAAATGAATGTTTCTTGTTTGAAGGTCCTCACAAAGATATGCATATTTTTAACTGGAATTTAGTGATGAAATAAGCCTACAGTTATTAGAAACATAAGGGTCTTAAAAGGTTTAGGAATCATTAACACTAGAGTTGTTTTTAACAGAGGAGAAAATGACAATGTTTTTATTTAAATGAAATTCAGTACTTGTTTTAACATTTGTTTTTGGTTTTTAAAACTAATAAGTCATAGATTTTCATTTTTAGTTCACCATATTTAGGACTTTACCTTTTTAGTGGAACTAATATTTTCATAAATTTTTGCAATAGTTTCAATAATTTTTCTTTTCAGAGGTTTGTTAGCATAAGCAAATTTAAATTATGTAAAAAAAGTAAATATATTATCAATATAATGAACCTCATCCTATTTCCCCTTAATTTAAATTGGATATAAAACTATCATTGTTATTAATGGTCACTCTTCTTTTAAGAAAACTTGATGTTCTAGATGAGTTAGAGTATTTGCTTATTATTATCTTGTCCTAAAGTAACTTAATTTTGTATTCTAGAATTTCATGAAATCTCCCTTTAAGAGAATCCACAAGTTTGTTTTGTTTAATTTCTGTAACACATCCAAACAATCTGTGATAGTTTGATATTCATTATTCCATTTCTATAAGGCAGTCTTTATTTATATTCTAAAACTTTTTCAATAGCTCCTCTTTTTTATCTATAAAATCAGGTACCATTCCATGAGACAATTATGACAAAAATGCTATTATATTCAAGTAACTAGACAATAATCAGCAAATGGTAATAAGACTGATTTGTAATCATAACAGTTTTCTAAAATGCCTTTGAAATCCAGACCATATGTTCTATATATTGTTACAAAGTTTGTGTAAAATATAAAATCCATTGATGAGGGTAACCAATGTCTGTAAGACCATGGGCAGTATTCATCGTCCAAGGCTTCACATACTCATAGTGATGATGAGCGAAGACTGCCTCTATGTAATTATGTGAATCTGGGACTGTCAGGATTACTATGTAAATGTGGAAGACTTATTTTTGAACACCCACCCTTATCAGAAATGCCTAAAGTGATTTAAGCATAACCAGTAGGGGGACAGCTACTACGCTAAACAGGGGAGTATACATATGCACATGAGTTCAATTCATAAACATGAATCTATAATGAACTTATCTGTATACAAAGTTCTTAAATCACCCTGAAGTTATGCTAGAAAGAAGCCATTTTAAAGTCATGTATGGGGATGTGATGGGGGCTGATATGATGGTTCAGCATTCCTGGAGATTTGTACTGGAGGGATTGCTTGGGTAAATGTATTATTTTGATGCTTGTAATGGGACATGTTATTGAAGGGGTCACTTGGATGGAATGTGTATTTCAACAATTGTGTATACTCAGACATTTTATTGAAGGGGTCATTTGGGTGAAATGTGCATTTCAGTGCTTGTGTACACCTGGGGATATTACTGATGGTGTTGCTTGTGTGAAATGTATATTTTAGTGCTACCAGGATATGCTACTGAATTGCTTTGGGTGAAATGTTAATTTTAGTGCTTATGCATACCAGAGAATGTTACTGAAGGGGTCGCCTGGGTAAAATGTTCATTTTAATGCCTGCGCATACCAGGGAATGTTACTGAAGGGGTTGCTCGAGTGAATGTTTCATTTTGGTGTTTGTACATACTAGGAAATGTTATTGAAGGGGTTGCTGGAGTGAATGTTTCATTTTGGTGCTTGTACATACTAGGAAATGTTATTGAAGGGGTTGCTTGAGTGAATGTTTCATTTTGGTGCTTGTACATATTAGGAAATGTTATTGAAGGGGTTGCTGGAGTGAATGTTTCATTTTGGTGTTTGTACATACTAGGAAATGTTATTGAAGGGGTTGCTGGAGTGAATGTTTCATTTTGGTGCTTGTACATACTAGGAAATGTTATTGAAGGGGTTGCTGGAGTGAATGTTTCATTTTGGTGCTTGTACATACTAGGAAATGTTATTGAAGGGGTTGCTGGAGTGAATGTTTCATTTTGGTGCTTGTACATACTAGGAAATGTTATTGAAGGGGTTGCTGGAGTGAATGTTTCATTTTGGTGCTTGTACATACTAGGAAATGTTATTGAAGGGGTTGCTGGAGTGAATGTTTCTTTTTGGTGCTTGTACATGCTAGGAAATGTTATTGAAGGGGTTGCTGGAGTGAATGTTTCATTTTGGTGCTTGTACATACTAGGAAATGTTATTGAAGGGGTTGCTTGAGTGAATGTTTCATTTTGGTGTTTGTACATACTAGGAAATGTTACTGAAGGGGTTGCTGGAGTGAATGTTTCATTTTGGTGCTTGTACATACTAGGAAATGTTATTGAAGGGGTTGCTGGAGTGAATGTTTCATTTTGGTGCTTGTACATACTAGGAAATGTTATTGAAGGGGTTGCTTGAGTGAATGTTTCATTTTGGTGCTTGTACATATTAGGAAATGTTATTGAAGGGGTTGCTTGAGTGAATGTTTCATTTTGGTGCTTGTACATACTAGGAAATGTTATTGAAGGGGTTGCTGGAGTGAGTGAATGTTTCATTTTGGTGTTTGTACATACTAGGAAATGTTATTGAAGGGGTTGCTGGAGTGAATGTTTCATTTTGGTGCTTGTACATACTAGGAAATGTTATTGAAGGGGTTGCTGGAGTGAATGTTTCATTTTGGTGCTTGTACATACTAGGAAATGTTATTGAAGGGGTTGCTGCAGAAGATAATTCACTTGTGTGACAAAGAAGTGCTTGTTCATACATGGTCAGACTGCTGAAGTGATCGCTGGGCAAAATAATTTACTTTGTCATTTTAGTGCTTGTGCATACTTAATACAATCTAATGAAGGGATTACCGAAGGAAATAACTCATTTGTGTGTCAAGGAAATACTTATCATACTTGGACAAACAAGCTCAAGGACTTCAACTCCAATATTCAAGGCGAAGCACTGCATTTAACAATGGATGTGTTTACCACAGAAATGTCAGACTATGAATTGTAAAACCACCTCATTAGCATACTATGCTTTACAACAATTCTCATTTGCATCTCATTATTTTTTAAGCTTGATGCATTAACGTAAATGGCCTGTATGAATCAAGTCTTTGCTACACTAACCTGTAAGCATCAGGAGTACCCTTATCACATTTGTGCAAGCGACTATAAATACCTTCCCACATTTGTAACAGACTTTCTTCACTAACTTTGTCAAAGGTGAAAATATTATTTCTTGCTTACTCTTCTGGTCAGTTTGGTGACTATGGTAATTAAGGTCCCCTGTCCAAACAATATTTCCTTTGGTATTACCAATAACTGAGTTAAAAACATTTCTAAGTATACTTACTGCTAATGTGGAATATAAGTAAGTAGAAATGAAAGTAATAATAGCATTACTTCAAACCATATTTATAGCAGCCAAAAGGCCATCTTTATCTTTAAAGAAATGAATGTGTCTTAGAGTTTGGTTATACAAACTAAATAGTCGCCTACTCTTATTTTTTTCACAAGATAAGAAACAAATATGTTTAAATCTCTATAGGTTCATAAGTTCATAAAAGGTTACTAGGCTAATGGCCCCAGCGCCCTTACAAGCCTAGCTATATTTGTCCTGAGTTGTCCCAATTGTGGGTGGTTAGATGAGTGAAGTTTGCAGAGTTAAGGATCTATGGCAGTTAATATTGCCTTTCTCTGTCCAGGAGGGACATGGATGCCACCCTAGGAGTGAATTTGTGGTCACCCATTCATTGATCTAGGTTCTGTTTGAAAAGGATCACAGAGGTGCTCTGTTTCACATGAACTGGAAGCTTGTTCCAGAGAAGTGGCAGTCTCTGGGAGATGTATCTGTCTCTCCAGCATGACCGCTTCATGTCAGAGGCTAGGTTAAGATCCCTGGAGTGGGTGACCCTCTTGCGGTTTGATTTATGAATGTGTAGCTTTTTCATTTATTGGCAGTTCAGAGACTGCCCTGTAAGCCAGGCACAGGTCACCCCTTAGCAACCTGTAGGAGACAGAATACAGTGACAGGGTTTGCAGTCTTTCTGTGTAAGACTTGTTCTGTGTACACTGTAATTTCTTGGTGAGAAATGTCTGTGGTCTGACCAATTGTTTCAGGTGTCTGGTGAGGTACATGCAAAAGTGAGAATTGTACTCAATTATTGGTCTGATAAGGGCCAAGTATAATGGAATTATAACATCCTTAGATCTAGATGAAATGTCTTTACTTATAAGATATAGTACATAGAAGGATTTCCTTACTACTGTGGATAGGCGATGGTCAAAGTTCAGCTTGCTATCTACCTGAGTACTCAGATCATGTACCACTGTTCTACACTTGGGAGGGTGCTGTCTATAATGTAATTACCAGGGATATCAGCTTTCCCAAAGTGAATAATAATGCACTTTTTTTGCATTTAGCTTTAATCCATGGCTTTGGCACCAATCATTTGTCTGTGTTAACCCAGTCTGTAGTATATTAACATCTTTGAAGAACTCATTGATTGCTCTCCATTTGCAATCGTCAGTGAACTTGTTCAGCCACAGGCCATCCAAGTTTGCCCGGACTTCTGAGAAATAAATTCCAAATAGTAAGAGGTTCAGCACAGAACCCTGTGGTACACCACTGGTGACTGATATTTTGTTAGAGGTGAAGTCACCCACTTTGACCATCTGTGTCCTGCCAGTTGGCTACTTGTCTGGTAATGTAAAGATTTATTCCCAGCTGGAAGAGTGGGAGATTGTGTCAAATGCCTTGGCTAGGTCAAGATAGGCTATATGCATTATATTTTCCTCATCTAGGGCCTTGGTGACTTTCATGAATAAGTCAACCATGTTTTACAGGCATGATCTACTGTTAATGAATCCAAACAGGGTTGGGTCCAGAGTTTGGAGAGTGCCTATGTTTTTGTTAATAAGGTCCATAATGATTCTTTCCATGGCCTTGCAAGGAGGCTAGTCAAGCTTATAGGCCTATAATTCCCAGGGTCAGTTGATGATCCCCTTTGTGCAAAGTGCTTACTGTTGCTGCCTTCCATTCTGCCAGAACATAGCCAGTTTGCAGGTTGTGGTTAAATCGGGACCCAAGTGGGTCTGCCAGGTCATATTTTAAGTTGCTTAAAAGGGAACCTGGGATGTTGTCTGATCCCACTGATGCCATGTTTTTGGCTTTGAAGAGTGGTATGATGACCTTTCTCTTGAGATAATAGGCTGAGGAATGATGACAGGTAAACTTTAGGGGATGACTCGAGGGGACAGGGTGGTGAGGTTTGCTCCAAATCTGTCATCTAAAAGGTTGACTTTTGTCTGCAGTTGAGTATGGCTGGTGCCATCCACAACCAGTTTAGCACATAGATGGGTAATCCCTTTTAGATTTCTGATGCAATTAAAGAATGCCTTGTGATTATCCTTAGCTAGGGAGGCTATTTATTTCTTCATAATTAGCTTTGGAGGACTTGACAAGATCTCTAATTTGTCTGTTTAAGCTACAGAGGGATTTCTTTCTCTGCTGAGCCAGTTCCCTCTTGTTATTGAACATTAGTTAATTTTGTGTGCTCTGCAGATGATAAATGTGTTTCTGGCCTAAGCAATTTAAAATGCTTAAACACTTTCTTTCACTTAAAAGGATTAGAAATATCCATTTGCATTCTAGAGCATTAGTTTATGGTTTTGGTACATATATTTGGAGTTAATAAAACAAAATGGCATGACCCCAATTAAAATATTTCAAACAGGCTGTTGAGGAATAACAAAAATAATACACTCAAAGAAAAGTCTTTATAACTCACTAAAGCAATTTATAGTATTTAAAAGTAGCTGACAATAGACCATAGACCATTCTTTCACTAAACTTATTAAACAAGGGTGATAAAATAAAAGAACTGGAAGAAGACATGCTAATCTGAGCAACTCAACTGTTGTAGTAACTTTGTGGTAGTTCTTGAATGAAATGTACAAATTATTCAAAATGTGATACTATATTTGAACCAATTTATCTAAACTACCATCTAATAATTAATGAAATTGAAATGCTATACATGCTTAACTTAAAGCGGCCTTTTAATAATAAAACTATTAATATGTATACATCTTGCCAAAAGTTGCATATCATAAGTTGGATATATAGAACAGACTACAGCCTAAACTTTAAAAATATCTAAGATGATTATAGGAATAAATACATATACAATATACAATGTAATTACCAAAGCAGATTACAATAAATATCTAACTAAAATGGGAGGGTAGAGGAATACAGAAATAGTGAGGAAAAAGGAACAAGAGGTTAGTCAAGGCAGTCTATAATCAAGCAAATGTAAAACAATGTAGGATTTAAGGAACTTGAGAATGAATGATAACAAAAAAGTCCTTTGAGTAAGAGAAGTTTGTGCATCTTTACCATTACATCATAAAAGCAGAAAATCTGCATCCTGGTAGTGGACATCCAAATTTCCCCCATGTAGACCTAACATAAAACAAACTCTCCCTACAAAAAACACATTCATTCTTTCATTTATTCATTCTCTAGTTATCCATTTAATCCAGGACAAGGTTGCAGGGAAGTCAGAATCTATCCCATCATTCACTGTGTGGAAGACATAGAATACCATTCCAAATGGGGTGTCAATCCATCACAGGATGCACACTAAAACTCAGTCTGACATGGCTTGCACACTAATGGAAAATTTAGGGGATTATCCTAAAAAGTATAGCGAACAACCGATAAACATGTAATTGTTTTATTGGTAAACTAGAGAGCAAATGAAACTAACTGAACCACATTTACCAATATGCTTTGTCAGTATTACAGAACTATTTACTGTTTCCTATTTAATATTTTTTAAAGCAATCATGTAATCAAAACAGCCAATCTCATTAAAATAGTTTTACACAGCCATCACATACTATGTAAATGCTTAGTATGTGTGTTGTTTTTAATCTTGATTGTGTCTACCAAAATAAACATTAGTATTTATATTAATGCCCAAATCTTTATAATGAAAATAGAGATAATCCAGAAGGTTCAAGTCAAGTTTGGTATCCCACCTATGACCCAGAGAGTGACAGGGCTAACAAGAAACAGAGTACAAAGGATTAGTCTAGATAAAATTGCTTTAGCTAGCAGATCTAGGAGACACTTGATACCCTCCCTGTGGGATGAATAAAAGCACCTTGTTAAAGTTTCTATTCAGTTAAGGAGGTATGTGGATGCATGTATTCAGTTAAGTAGGTAGATGGAGGAGTGCTCTTGTTCTAACATTAGAACAAGAACATTCATCCATCTACCTATTTAACTGAATAAACTATCTGCAACTTCAACAAGGTGCTTCCCCCACAGGAAGGGTATCAGAGAGAGAGAGAGAGTTTCATAGATTTGCTAGCTAAAGTGATTTTATCTGGGCACATCTTTACAGAAAGTTCCTCATTCTAATACATTATGTAGACTTATGACAAGATTTGGAATAATGTTCTTAACAAAGGTGACAAATGTACATTTTTATTAATGAATTTTGAACCTGTATTCTTTGCCCAAACAGAGATCATATTTAGGTAATCATTTTGTTATCAAATGATCATTAGTATCTAAGACTTTTTCAGGAGAAAATTGGAATACCTAGGGGAAAAGAAAAATGGACAAAATAAAATATGCAGACTCCACAGAGACTGTGTCCAGAAGTCACAATCACATTCTGCAATGTTGGAAGTATAGGTCAGTAGCACTAGCTCCTGTACCAGTGTACCAGATTTTCAATGGTGTGCATTCCGAGGGCTTGCAATGCTAAACTCAGACACATTTAACACATTCTGCCACTTGTTTTCTAGTATTCTGGCTGAAGCCTTCAGAATCACATAAGCATTTTACTGCCCCCATGTGTTGAATGTATGGGTTCTAGTTGCCATTGTCTTTTAAGGACTGCATGTGCAGTGAAAATCAGTTTGGTTCATAAATAGACCAAACATGAAGAGGTTTCACATGCACACACATCATGTGAATTAGGAAGTGCACTTACTTGAAGTTTAACCCTGTCCTTCCAGACTTTGCAGAAATGCAAATGACTACTTCATAAAATTACTATGTGGTGTGTGTGCATGAGTGTGTGTTTGGGTGTGTTTGTGAAGGGTGTTTGTGTGGGTGTGTGCATATGTGTACATGCATGGACATGTGCAAATGTATCCAGCATAGTTTTACTTGTAGTGAGCAGTGCATTTCAGGTGATCAAAACCTCTCACTAGGGAACACAGATACTAAGTGGTGTGTCTGTGTCATATCTAAATAAATGGCCACTACAGGGCTGCTTTTGCTTACTGATAGATGCATCACTATGTTCTATGATGACCTATTCCTCTGCATTTGCATTTCAAGTGTTGCATAAAACAAAACAAAACTACTTTTTATTATATGCAATAACTCAAAAAGCAGAAATGTGGAGTACAGAGAGTAGAAGTACATGAGTTCCTTCTGTAGATGATGTTAACAACTTCAGAAGTAAGCATTATGCATTTTCTGATTTTTACAGTGGAAAAATAAGACTTTAGAGATCCCTATATCTGCACATTTCAGCTATCCTTCTCTTTGTATAGCGCATGCATTTTATGCAAAAAGCTTACTTTTCATGGATTTACTGATATGATTGTGCTTGTATATCAGTTAACATAAATGAAAGCTTCCCAACAGAAACATTTTCTGGCATATCATATATGCAGTTATTCTTATCTGCCTGCATACATTTTCACATAAGTAGTCATGTTAAAGCCATCCTCTCTGGGTTTCAAAGTTTCCTGCTAGGCAGTGAAGGTTGATCATTAAAGAAGAATGTATGTTTCATGCTTTTACCAGTATGGCATGCAGTATTATTTTCTGTGTCTGCCTTGCTAAATGCAAAACATTTTTTGTGATGCAGAATCTTAATCTGAAACCAATGAATATAATAGGTTTAGCATATGGGTGCAACACACTTTTATCACGTGTTAAAATAACCATCAAGTTTTGTTAATTTGTATCAAGGGGCATGATCAAGATGGTGAACTGTTATGGTAGAGAGTCGATTATCCAAATGTCAATTATCTGAAACATCAATTATCTGAACTCAGCCTTCCAAAGTTTTTGGGTAGGAAAAATCATAAAGTCTGAATATGTAAATGTTATATATATTTATTATTGCACATTTTGTGAGCTTGTAGCCCGCTCATGTGTGAAATATAGTCTATATTGTCCACTAGAGTCACTGAATGGTTGAAAAATGTATTCCCTGTGTGCAGACAATGCAAGATTTTAAAAGTTTTTTATCCAGTTCAATGTATGTTTGATTATCCAAACTACCCTAGGTCCCAGTTAGTTCAGATAATCGACTCTGTACTGTAACAGCACTGTTTCTTTTAGCTCTGCTTCATTTTAACATCTCTGCCAGGATTTTTACTAAAAAATTCAAATAGAATGTTTCAAAACTTGATGGATTTATAGTTGAACATCTGCTGAAAGATTTACTACAAAAATAACAAGTCTGAAACTCTTTTAATTGTTTTTCCTGTCAAGAAAATGAGTTGTCTCAGAATGAGCCACTGTGTACAGGACAGTACTATGAAAAAAAGACATACAGGCTACACTAAGTAACATCAGTGAGTTATCTGTAAAGACAGATAAATTAGAAAACAAAATGGACAATTTCAAACAGGAATGTAAAAAACAACTTGAAGTGCTCAGTAAATTTCTTAAACAACAATCATCACAAATATAGAAGAGGCAATGTCTGATTTCGATGGAAGAATACTTGAAAAGGAGAGTAACACTGACTTTCTTCTGAAACAAAACAAATTATTCCGGGATAAATTAGAAGACTTAGAGAACAGATCTAGAAAGAATAACATCACGATTTATGGGATTCCTGCAAAAGAAGAGGGAGACAGTATGATTCAATTCCTTAATACCTGGCAGCCTAAAACTTTGAACCTGCCTGAAGCTTTTTCCTTTGGCATCGAAAGGGCACATAGATCACTTTCTAGCTCATCTCTTAAAAAAAAAAAAAAAACACTTTCACCAAGGTAAGTGTTTGTAAGATTATTCGTAAGTCAAGATAAGGATTTAGTCTTAAAAGCTGCATGGACCAATTATCCATTTAAAATTAAGGGAAATACTATAAGATATGACAATGACTATCCTACATTAGTGATGGCCAAGAGAAAAGCATGTATGTCACTTGTTAAAAGCTTAAAGGAAAAGCAGTATTAAAGCACAAATATTGTTTCCAGCAAAAATAAGGATTTACCTTCCAGAAGGAAAGGAGATTTTTAACACTGTGTAGGATGCAATGGATGTTATTATGCAGAAAAATAAAATCCTAGAAAAAACAGAATAAATGGATGGGAATTTATCAACTTCTTTGAAAAGAAATGCAACAAGGACACTTGTTAATAAAAGACAAAAACAGTAAAAAACTCAAGGACAAATGAAAATTAATGTATTTCATGGTTATGAATTCTTATTAATTTAAATAAGTGCTTGAATACTTATGAACAGGTGCTCCATATTACCTTTTACAAGGTAAATCATTTATTTATTTATTTCCCTACTTCAAATGGTTACTATTTCCTTACATGTTAGAATTTGATTCTTTTAGCTATATATGAAATTAAAGCCACTTATTTTCACTTAGAGTTTAAAAGATTAAACTATTCATCTTTTTAAAAGATAATCATTATTATGATGAGACTTATGTAAGGTGGCGCACTTTCTGATATCTTGGCATAGCTATTACTAATATAATATAAGATTCAACAAATGACTCTAAAGATGCATGTTAAATTGCATTTTGTGTTCTTAAAATGGTCCGGTAGTGTGCTACTGATAGTATACTTGATATGCAATAGCACCCAGGAGCAACATGCTATATTATAAAAAAAGTATAAACATATAGTTTTACATGGTTTACTATCAATATGTCAAAGGTCAGAATAATTTTCTGACCCATATATTGAAAGTAAACCTCGAAATTCAAAACATAGAACAAGTTATAATGTTGAATTAGCTGATCAAATTCAGCTGATTTGACATTGTTTTCAAAAACATCACATTATGTTAGGAAGAGCAGTTCACTTTACGTAACCTCCTATACCTAACACCCCCTGCTAACTATATATTCCAACTTTGAGATCGCACTACAGTGAGGAAAGGGATTAATTTATCTAACTGCACTGTACTACGATCTCTGTACAATTATTTGAGTTTATATCAGCGAATGCACACTGTATTCACTAATATAAATTTTCTAACATTGAGATGATCACCCAGCTGAAACTTCAAACATCTGTAGTTTGAAATTTTCATATGGGTGTATCTCAACTTGAAATTTTAATAATAAACCATCTTACATATATAAAAGTTATTACTGCAATGATATCAAATAATTATAGTAAAACTCACATTTTTACAAGTTATACCTGGATCACACATAATTGTCATTCTTTTAATGCAAGTTTATATCCTGTGTCTCCTTTAAAAATGACAGTCTTCTTTTTATTAAACATCCTGTACAAATACTGCTTGCTGAATCATTAAATGTTATTTCTTTGAATGCAATGTTTTTTGGTGGTTGGGATACTTCGAGATGTCTTTTGTTGAGTTTTTGGGTGGTTTGGAGGGGTTTTAGGGATTGATGTGTGTGTGTGTGTGTGTGTGTGTGTGTGTGTGTGTGTGTGTGTGTGTGTGTGTGTGTAGTGTGGAGTTGGCTTGGATTCATTTGTGGGCATTTCTGTGTGAATTGCAACTGATGGATTGTTCATTTCCAATCAATTACCATGAAAACCAGTTTGAAACAACTTAAAGTCATGAGCACTCTTGTGATGCTGTGGCAGTTCTGAAAATTCTAATAACTGTCTGGGTTACTTCTTTCCGTCTAAAAGTAAATAATCATAATATTTTGAATTATATGCCAAATTGTCAATGAATACAAGTTAGATAATAACTGTCATTCTTTTAATGCAAGTTTATATGCTATGTCTCCTTTAAAAATGACAGCCTGTTTTATATTAAACATCTCATACAAATAGTGCTTGATGAGCCATTGGATATTGTTTCTTTAAATGCAATGGCTTTTCAGTGGTTGACATAGTTTGGGGTGTTTTGTTGTTTTTTGGTTGTTTGGGGGGTTTGAGGGATTTATTCTTGGAGTGGAAGTCTCTTGAATTCACTCATGGGTGTTTTGTGTGAATTGTGGCTGATAAACTGTTCATTTGCAAGCCCTTGTAATGAGGACCATTTGAAGCAGCTTAATTAGAATCACAAGCACCTTTATGATGCTGTGGGAGTTGTAAAATTCCAAGAACTGTCCAGCTTACTTCTTCCTGTCTAAAAGTAAATTGTCCGGGTCCCCTTCAATAAACACATCATACCGAATGACATTTGATGACCTTTTATTAAACTTTCATAAACGTAACTTTGTTATCCAATATTTATTAATCAGAACTGGAACACAATATAGCTGATTAAATTCCAGCATCACATCCATATACTGTTAACCAAGACAGCATGACCTTGATCATCCTGACCTCGTAACCAGCCTCCATACCTCCAACTCACTTACTTCTGAAGCAACGTCCCACAACTCACATCATTTACCATTTATTGAATTGCACATCCCACTTATTTTACTTATGAAGCAGTGTTCCATTACTCACTTCATTTACCACTTATTGAATTAACATCCAACCACATAAGCAGCATCCTTACCCCCACTTGCTTATTTATTGAGCCACCTTCAAATACTCACTTTTCTTTCCCAATTCATTGTAATGACCATCCAAAACCAGAGGGGGAACAGAAGAGGGCACGCCTGTCCCTCTTCTCCGCCCACCAGCGTTACAAGGCTGTTCCCCCTCTCTCCGATAAACTTTTAGCACCTAAACACCATTAAGTCTTAGGCCAGCATCATTCGGTGTACCCCATCTGCGTCATCACCGCCTAAAGCCCTATCACATAACCCACAAAATAGCCAGTTGCCCAAACAACTGAGAACAAACCACTGATCCCGTTCCTGTGCTAATGTAACAAACCATAAACTGATAACCCAGCATAACCACTACACATGACTAAATAATCCAAACCTCACAAGCAATGGAAGCCTTGGAAGGATTAAAAAGACATTACCAGCCAACTGGACAACCAAGCCTTAAGCCCACCATCACAAAACTATGCATAGGCGACTGCCTACCTTCATGCCACCTTGCATCCCCACTTTACCACCCATGTAATAATCAAATGAAATCCCTTTAATGTCAGTGCAATAACAATCCTGATATCACACCAACTGTGCATTATAAACATAAAATGTTTTAATTGGCCATAATGACATTTAAGCAACTACCACCTAACAGCAGCCTTATATAATAATCATCCAAAAGCAATTCAGCCCTCCCTCCAACAATTCTATACAAGTGCAGCACCTAAAGTCATCTTCACCTTCACTGACCCCCAAAAACCTTTCCAGAATGACAACCTATAGCCATAACAAACCTACAGCCATAACAAATGCCACAGAACCTAAAACCCCTTGAACTCAAATCTTCAGCCCAATCATCACAGAAAAAAAACATCTTACAGTATTCAACACCTGTCTCTCTACCCACTCAACCCAAGCCGACCCAACAGACCACTGAAAACCAACCAAACTCACAATAGTACAATACTATGCTCCTTATTAAGGTGCTGACTGCTAGAAACATCTAACACCTGCATAACCTTAACTCCCCCCCAAATCAGTACCTCATAATGCCACCCTTGGCTAAAATCCTAGTCACAACTGAAAGAAATAGCTCATGGACAATTTCTGGAAAACTCCAAAATATGCCTATCTTACACCCTGTATCACCCACAAAAACAAAGTACCCTGCTCCCAGAATATACCAAAAGCACCTTATACATGCAATGCTTCCAGCAACCCAACCTACAAAATTTCCTCAAACATAAAAGAAATGATTGTGGTACTCCATCCAAAACCTTAACCTAGTATGTAACATCACCAATAGCTACCACGCCCTATGAACCATATCAGATTTCTATCACCAGATCAGATCATGGAACCTCTACGAACTCAGTAATCTGAATAGATAACCATTAATGCACCCCAAAACTCCACCCAAATGCGACATGCCTAAGTGCGTACTTACCATATTAAAATTACCAGAAACCTCATTAACCACTGATTGCAAAACCAACCCAACCTCAACCATTGTTAAGTCCAACCTACCCAAGTTCTACCCCAATCTTCCCTTTAAAGCTAACTAAACACCTGCTACACCCTGCCCCTAGTTTACCTCAAGCATACCTGATGCCGCAGTAACCTCAAGCCATACAAACTTACTTGCCTAAATGAGCACCAGGAATCGTGTCATCACCTGCAACCTCACTGCTTTCCATGCCAATGTCCAGAAACTCCAACAGCAGCAGCATCTGTCTAATTCACTTCCTTTAGGCCCACCGGCTGATACAAACTGTGTCCTTCGACATCTCTGCCAGAAATGCTGTAGCTCCATCTGCAAAAGAAAACAAATTAAGCAGCTTGCTGTCATGAAAATTGCAAAGTTTATATGTATCAATCTCAATCCACCTAATTATGGATCTACCAGTCATATGCTCAATCCCCATGGTAACAAACTGATTCACCTCCAAGCACATTTGATCAGTCAAACAGCAACACCAGTGCTTTCAAATCCCCACATTCTACAACACAGTTAGCACAATACAAGTAAAGATGAAATCCACCCCTTACCCCATGTGTATGCGGCAACTGATCTCCCTCCCTACCCACTATGCCCACCCCTTAATATATGCAATAAGCTAGCTGAATGATCTGGAGACTCTGTAGCCAACTTACCACCATTATAAGGTCCTCAAACTAGTACAAATGAAAAACGTCTCCTGGAGTCAAAGGACTTCCCAGCCAAAACCAATGTGAACAATAAAAAAAGAACCCAGAAGTCCACTACAACTTTCCTTTAATCAGTAACAAACAAACAGCAAAGCTTTCGAGTATCATGCTTCATCAGTAATTCAAACAGACAATTCAGTGGATTAAATAACACAAAGCAGCCAATCATTACTTAACTCATCAATTATAAAATTACCCTGTTCAATTTAAAGTGCCCATTTCAATTTAAAACATAAATTCTTTATATAAAAAACTTTATATAAAAAACTTAGCTAAAATACATTAATATACAACTAACTAATAAGTTCATATACAGTTCATTTATATATTATTGTGTATTATTGTGCCTGTCTTTTAAGACAGGTTTGATGCTCACAGTTCTATTCAAACATGTGGGTGATCAGCTCTGAAATATTTAATCCATCTGTACTCAGATAATTCTGTCATATTAAACATCACCACCACATTTATTTATGAATATTACCTGCAGAATTCTAAACTTGAACCTATGTCCTATACCCTCCGTCTCTAGATGTTTTGCCAGGATATTAGTCAAAACTCTCCTTCTTATATCAGATAAATGTGCACTTATTCTATCTTTCAACTTTTTATTGGTATTTCCAAAATAGAAACTTGCACATTTAACACAGTGTGCAAAGTAGATGACATTTTCAGATACACAAGTTCCTTTTGCTGTAAAGAAAAAATTATCTTCACTAATCAGATGCTTATATATGTATATTATTCCTTTTAACATAAACTGACTCTTAACCTTAAGATTTGCTGTGAATAGTTCAATGGACACAATTAATTTTTTATGTGTGAATATATCTAAAGAAAATGATTCCAAAAAATACAGCTATATATAAAAAGCCAGTACAAGCAGCAAGATATTTACACTATCAAAGTATGCATCCACACAATGTATTTGAAGGTGTGGTTAAGAGTCAGTTTATGCAAATTAGCAGATTAAATATGAAAGAAGATGTGTTTATTAAACAAATGGAAAATATGGCATCTGACTTCTAAAGTAAAGGATATAATGCTTTGCTGATCGATAGATCTAAAAATATAGTAAAGTCCTTAAGAAATGATGTAGCACAACCTTACTTTTCTATAACTAAAGAGGATGTTGTAACTACAACTTTTGTGAATAGAAAAGTTAAGAGGAATAATATACAATACATAACAACATATAATAGGCACACAGATATGATAAAAAATATAATTCAGAAGAACTGGACAATTTTTGTCTTAAAATCATGAGATTGGTAAAATAATAGGGGATAGTCCCTATTTTACATATAAAAGAGAGAGAAACTTAAAACAACAACTATGCTTTAAAGAAATGAGAAATGACAAAGGGGCAATTAAGTATTGTGGGAAAACTGGAACATCTCCTTGTTATAACTTTGTACATTGTAGCAACATTTGTACAGATTTAAGTTTTAAGCATCCGATTAGTGGAGAAAATTTTTTCTTTAAAGCAAAAGGAACTTGTGTATCTGAAAATGTGATCTACTTTGCACACTGTGTTAAATGTGCAAGTTACTATATTGGAAAAACAATAAAAAGTTGAAAGATAGAATAAGTGCACATTTATCTGATATAAGAAGGAGAGTTTTGACTAATGCCCTGGCAAAACATATAGGGATGGAGGGTATAGGACATAGGTTCAAGTTTAGAATTCTACAGGTAATATTCTTAAATAAAGTGGTCGTGATATGGTTAATAGGACAGAGTTATCTGAGTACAGATAACCACCAGGTTTGAATAGTACTGTGAGCATCAAACCTACCTTAAAAGACATGCACAATAATATATAAATTAACTGTATATGAACTTATTAATTATTTATATATTAATGTATTTTAGCTAAGTTTTTTATATAAAGTTTTTTATATAAAGGATTTATGTTTTAAATTGAAATGGGCACTTTAAATTGAACAGGGTAATTTTATAATTGATGAGTTAAGTAATGATTGGCTGCTTTGTGTTATTTAATGCACTGAATTGTCTGTTTGAATTACTGATGAAGCGTGATACTCGAAAGCTTTGCTGTTTGTTGCTGATTAAAGGCAAACTGTGGTGGACTTCTGGCTTCTTTTTTGTTG
Organism: Protopterus annectens; assembly: GCF_019279795.1. Lineage (NCBI taxonomy): Eukaryota > Metazoa > Chordata > Ceratodontiformes > Protopteridae > Protopterus > Protopterus annectens. The sequence goes on from NC_056737.1 coordinate 406,677,322, forward strand.
CAAGGTCCTCAAACTACTGTCATTATAAACCACCAATATCTGTATTTAACTATTGCGGCCACTAAATGAACTTAATATATACCACATCTGATTGTGATAAAATTAGCACAGTATAGCATTCCAATTTGCTTACACAAATGCACACTACATCTCCCCCACATGATCATTAGTGCTTTTTTACTACCCCAGCCCAGCCTGGCGCCACATTCTTTAAGAATAGTCAACTCTTGTAACCATTCAGCCACCTTCAACTCCATCCAGTGTTGGAGTTGAGGTCAATATGTCACTTCCACAATCCTCTCACTCCCAATTTTACACCATCAGGTAACTAACACTGCCACAATATCTCACCGTTACCATTCACCTACACCTACCACCACTGGCAATTATGAATTATTTTAATAGAGCTGTCCTTCCGGTGTTCAACCCCAACTACAGCAATCTATTAATCATAGCACATTTATGTAGTCCTAAGGACGGGTAAGGATGCAGCAGTCTCCAATTCATTCAAGTCATCAACACCAATGAATACAGAACATTGTCTGGCCAGTTTCTTCACCAAACTGACATCGCCATGACAGTCCTAAAAAACCCACCCATGCTGTGATGTCACAACTCCCTAGCCCTTCCCCTACCCATACAGGGAGTAAAGGCTAGAACAAGGAAACATAAATCAAGTCTCCTACTCTGCACTGTCAATAAATAGCATGAAATGTTACTTAAAATTAACTGACTGAAAGATAGCAGTGAATGCATGTAAAATCAAAGCAGTGACATGAGCTTTAGGACTATGCCCGCCAAAAAATAGGCATGCGTAACATAATTTTCTACAGACATGCACTGCATTATGATACCGACTAAACAATCAGCATTATTTCAAAATGGCAGACCCCCCCATGGGGTCATACTCAGCAAATATGTATAACAATATTTAAAACCTGTAAATAGCCCCAATAAAGTGGGACCAATGTCCCCGAGAAACTCAAAAGTTAATAGTGGGTTTTGCAGCAGCATGGATTTGAAGGAGTATGAAGTCTAAATGCATACCTGTCATTGCCTAAACTCTACTATTAGTAAGGAGCCATTAACCTGCCAGAAAACCATGAGTTCATGAAAAATGCGTGACCGCAATAAACTTGAAACTTTACTAACAAAAGTAGGTTAATGACCTAGATCATAAACCCTCTTTATGTAGTGCAGCTAGAATTCAGCAGCAACTTTCCAAACTTCCACCACCTGTCTATCTCTCTTTCTTCATGCCATATGTAATAATTCTTGCCTTACAATTCTTGATTCATTTTGCTATCACAGACCGCATCACTGTGCTCACACCTCTCCACCTCCCAGAGCAAGGAACATGGACAAAGCCACAAACAAAATTGGTACAAAGGCCCAGAAACAGGGCCAAGTCTCGACCACTGTCCTTACAAACCTAGAAAATTGACAGAACAGCAGGCTCTGCCCCAGCATGAATTCCCCGAAGGGCATAAAGTCAAAAATGCACGACAGACACCCGAGCTTCTAACTTCCATTCAACTACCCTGCACCAACTTGCCAACAACCACAATTACACAAAATGAACAAACAATCTGGGCAAAATCTGGATGCTCTGCAAAATGTGCACAGTTGAGAGGCATGACCGCACTAAACCAAAACTTACAAGATAAACTGGGCCTGCGCCCAAAACTCAATGCTTGCCACCATGCACTGACCCACTCTTCAGATCATCTCTGTAACTCGCCAGAGAATCTAAAAGCCTCAAGGAGCAACAGCCCAAGTTCCGAGAGGAAAAGAGAACCAGTGAAGAGCCAAGCCAATGGCATCTATTTATCCATGTTATTTATTTAACTTTATTATTACCATTTTTTTCTGAAAACCCACGAACAGTTAACCAACAGAAACTGAGCCTGAACCATCCAGCAACCACAAGCCAGCACAATCTCACCCTCCAACATTCCCCCTTCACAGCCAACTCACCCATGCATGTATGAGAGCACAGCCCAAAAAATACCTAATCCGAGACTTACAGCTTGGCCAAATGTAACAAAACAACAAACCACCAGGAGTAAGCACAGTATTTCCCTGCATCAAAATCCATTGTACCAACAAGTCATCTTACCCATGCATGTGCGAGAGCAGAGCCCACAAAATACCTAATCTGAGACTTACAGCTTGGCCAAATGTAACAAAACCACAAACCACCAGGAGTAAGCACAGTATCTCCCTGCATCAAAATCCACTGCACCAACAAGTCCAAAAAATGGAAGAATTAGCAGAACTCATGAACAGGCCAGCCCCAAAATGGTCCCCGTGAACCTTGCCAACCTGGCAGCATGGCATAGGCAAGCACAGAAGCAAACCCCTCAATGGCTGCATGCCACCTGCAATCGATGAACAGTGAGACAAATGGACCCAATGGCTCAAACCCCAGCTGTAGATGATGAGCTGACTTCCACCCAGCAACTACTGCACACTTACACCATTGTTCTCAAACTGAGTCAAAGCACAGTGAAAATTGCACACCATCCCCCAGACTGCCTCAGCTTCCATCTATGACCCTCAACAGAAACTAACAAACAGTCTCAACAAAGGTATCAACCACAAACATTGCTCTCAGAAAGCTGAGGAGCAATGGGTCTTGCACCAGCATGCATCTCACCTAGGCATGAAGCTGCCCAACATACGATGCACAACTCTGGACACACCACAAAAACTCCACACACTCCACCATAACCGACAACCAGCACCACACCTCACATGCACCACAGCAGCCGTCACACCACCCCACTTACAGCTGTGAAAATCTGCTGGTCACGTCAGCCAAGCAGAATGCCTCAACCCATGCATGGGCCAAGAAAAGGCCAAGCAAGAAACTGCACTGACCACTTGCAACAGCACCCTTCCCCTCAGCTGTGCTGTGCAAAACTTCCCTTCATCTTTACCTCAGAAAGAGAGAGAGACCATTTTTTTGAACAAACAAATAATTATCCCTGAACCAGAAAAGCTGCCAGAATGATCCTGTGAAGCTGTAAAGGTACCCCATGCTGAGAAAGTACAACCAACCCCCCAGCAAAAGCCACCACAATGGCATGCCTATTGTCACCACCATCATGGTCACTACCGATCTGCTTCCTTCCAAACCACTACCATTCATCAAAAAAAAAAAAAAAGAAAACACGCCGCCCTGAGATTCGATTCCCAACCAAAACACTACCCATTGCAGCAACATCTGAAGCCACATAGAATTGGCAACCTTAAAAAATTATTCCATTCACCAAGCCATCCTGAAATAATCTTAACAGACCTTAAAGAGCATTTTCTGCCACCAATTAAAGACTAATTATCAGTTCTATGACAGACGACAAAACAGGCAAGCAGAAGGGCCTTTCAGCCCAGCCATGAGGCAAAGAGAAAGAGTCAGACAACAACCAAGCTCTTCACCAGAAAAGGCCAACTACCATCCGAATACCCCATGAAACAATTATCCATGAGGTGGGTTTTAAGGCAAACTGGGCCAAGAAACCTCCCAACTGAGCCTCAGCTCACATTCCAGTATAGCCGTCCGACCTTTTCATTAATACCCCTAAACCAAAATCCCATTGTTAAACAATGATATGTTGTCAGCTGTAAGCTCAAGACTTATTGGAGATGCAGTGTACAAGGGAAACACGACCACTGTGGGGCCACAAAACTTCCCAAACCAGACAGCTAAAGGTAGCACAAATAAACCCAAACTCTACAAGGAAGGAAAAAAAATGTATAATAATATATATGTCATACAGTATACAGACCAACCAGTACCTGAAGGCCTACCTTTTCCCTGGAATATCTACAGGTCATCATGGGCATACCTTGCCTTAGCAAGTTCATGCCAAAATGTGATTCCTTACCCAGTTACACTCGCATAGGCCCCTTAAGCCCCTCCCTATCCAAACTTCATTTCCTTCCAATCATCCCTCCTTCCCCATTTAACCCACTCCCCCCACCCTCTTTACTCCTACTAATATATTATCTACCTCCACTCTGAAGATGTCCCAGGACAAAATGGTTTGATACCAAATCTCATTAATCATAATATTTTGAATCATATGCCAAGATGTCAATGAATACAAGTTAGACATTAAGCAAAAGACAGTGAACTGCATTCTAAACCACTGTCAGTTAGTAAATAGTTCTGAATTTCTTGCTACTGATAGTATACTTGACATGCAATAGCACCCATAAAGTTATACTATTGTATAAACAAAGTATAAAAAATATAGTTTCTTACATATATAAAAGTTATTATTGGACTTTTATCAAATAATTACAGCAATATTCACACTTTTACAGGTTAAACCTCTATCACACATAACTGCCATTCTTCTAATGCAAGCTTATATTCCTTGTCTCCTTTAAAAAATGACAGTGTGCTTTATATTAAATATCCCATACAAATACTGCTTGCTGAATCATTGGGTGTTATTGCCTTGAATACAGTGGCTTTTTGGTGGTTGACATACTTTGAAATGTTTTTATTGCTTTTTAGTGGTTTGGAAGGGTTTGAGGGATTGATGTATAAAGTGGAGGTGGCTTGGATTCACTCATGAATGTTTTTTGTGTGAATTGTAGCTGATAAACTGCTCATTTGTAAGCCCTTGTCATGACGGCCAGCGTGAAGCAGCTTAATTAAAACCATGACCACTTTTGTGATGCTGCAGGAGTTCTAAAATTCTACGAACTGTCCAGGTTTCTTCTTCCTGTCTAAAAGTAAATAATCATAATATTTTGAAACATATACTAAAATGTCAATGTTAGATAATAAGCAAAAGACAGTGAATTGCATTTTAAACCACTGTCAGTTATTAAATAGTTCTGAAAGCTTGCAGTATATTACAAGGATAGTTTGTATACTAGCCTATAGAATGACACTTCTGATAAAAAATTAGGATTGTGTTTCTCTGTTATTGTCTCTTTTTAATGATTACAAAATTTAGTATCTCAGAACAACTTATTATGGAACATTTGAATCTTAAAAGGGAAGATTTTTCAGATGTTTATTCAGATACTATTAGGCATAACATTTTAGGAAAAATAGTAAAACAAGCAAAAGGGTGCTAAGGAGAAGCTGATACTCGAACAAGATATATATAATTCCTTTATTCAATCCACACCATGCAGAAAATACACTCCATAAATGCCTTCCCCACCAAAGCCACCTGTATGCTGGATGTGATGATAAGTGCAAGACGGGTAGAACTCTTTACTCATGCATTATTAACTTTGAAAATATGACACTGGTCATCTGATGAAGTCTTATCTATAGAGACAAAAACACGAATTTGGTGTGTAAAGGTGTTTATGGAGTGTATTTTCTGCAATTAACTATAATTGTTAATATTGTTTTAAAAACTAACAATCTAATATATCACAGGAGATTGCCAGCTTATATTATTAAAATAAAAATATTCAAGGATTGGTATGTTAAAGAGATCCAAAAAACTCAAACTAGTACACAGCAAATAAACATTAAACCAAAACAAAGTCAGGTACCACAGAAAAGGAACTCAGTACAGCTTTGCAGTTCAGAAATTGAGCTGGTTTAATAGTAGTTTAAAAAGCATGAATGCATTTAAAATCACAGTGTTTTGTCTTGTTCAGTCAGACTTCATCAGATACATGAAGCTTCAGTTAAAAACACACATATATATATATACTTCAAAATATTCCACCAATTAAAACCACAGCCAATATAAATTCCCTGTTTTACTAATTAATTATAACTAAGGTGTAACTTGCAAAGTGCGTTGTGCATTAAAGCATTAAAAGTACATACAATAAATTTCACATTATAAAAGCACAAAAAATTAAAAAATTACAGTATAAAATGATGTACATAGCATTTCACAACCTAACATATTTAAGATACTTGATTCTGTTAAAATTCACTAGTTAATGAAATGCATATTAAAACATTAAAATGTGTTTGTTAGTTATAATTAATTTGGAAAATAGGGAATTTTTATTGGTTGTGATTTTAATTGGTGGAATATTTTGAAGTATATATATATATATATATATATATATATATATATATATATATATATATATATATATGTGTGTGTGTGTGTGTGTGTGTGTGTGTGTGTTTAACTGAAGCTTCATTTATCTGATGAAGTCTGACCGAACAAGATAAAAACACTGTAATTTTAAATGCATTCATGCCTTTTAAACTACTATTAAACCAGCTCAATTTTTGAACTGCAAGGCTGTCATTTTCTTATGTTAAAGAGATCAAACATTTCCTAGAAATAAACATGACTGGTGAAGTAACTGACATTGTCCTGTGGGATTCACTAAAGGCTTGCTTAAATGGAATAGTTACAAGTTAGTATATTAGTAAAACAAGAGAATGTGACAAAGAATTGAACATGCTACAGGCCAATATAGACATATTAAAAGTTAATATGTTGAAATTCTAAATCATAAAGTTTCAATAAACCTGGAAAAAGTTAAACTTCAGGCATATGTAGTAAACCATTTAAGGTTGCATAAACTTGCTCTTAGATCAAAGAAAATGAACAAACTAAATTATTTCAAAGAAATTATAACACATAAATAATAAAAAAGAAAGTAGAACAGGTAATAAAGGTATTCTTGAGGGCTTTAAAATATTTTATGAAAATATAAATCATAATACAAATAACCTAAATAACGATGATATAGTTGAAAGTTTTCTAAGGGAAAATAAAAATAATATATTAAAAAGTGAACAAATAAATAACTAATAGATCACTCACTTTAACAGAAATAAAAGAGCAAATAAAAAGTTAAAAAAATAGATGGTCTTATACCAGAAGTATATAACATACTATGAGATGATGCAGTTAAAATATTAGATACAGTCTATAGAGAAATAAAAACAACTGCTGAAGTCCCCCATCATGGAAATATTCCCTTATATCACCTATTCTGAAACAAGATAAGGATCCTACAAAGTGTTCATCATGCAGACCTATTTCACTTCTAAATTTGGACTATAAAATGTTCATGTCCATTTTAGCTAACAGAATTAATCTACTTATACCTAAACTAATTAACAATGATCAAACTGAATTTATTTTAAAGAGACAAGTGCAGGATGATATAATAAGAATATATGCATTAATAGACTGCAAATAAAAATAAAAAATAACTTTCCATCATTACTTTCAATTTAAATAAAAGGCTTTTGACTCAATTAATTGATCATACCTGTTTAAAACACTTAAAGTGTATAATTTCTCATCTGAGCTTATTGCATTAATTTCTAAGTTATAAAATAACTATTGTGCTTATATTAAAATATATTATTTTCTTTCTAATACCTTTAAATTACAAAAAGGCACAAAACAAGGCTGTCCATTATCCATTTTATTTTTGCATCGGTTATTGAATCCTTTGCTAATAGTATTAAATCCAATAAGAACAACAACTGTATCAAAATAGAAGATTTTGAACTAAAGATTCAGCTATTTGTTGGTGATATTTTACTAACAAAAGGAAATATGGAAAACTCACTAGAACATATAATTAGTTCTATGAGTCAGTTTGAAATCTCAAACTTAAGATTTAATCATAATAACAAGTATATTTTAATAAAAAATTTAAAAATTAATACAAAAAGTATTCTAACTTCAATTGGTATAGCAATCAAATGAAATGCCTTGGTATAACCATTATGTCTAATAGTAAACAAATGATACAAACATACTTTCAACAGGTTATTGATAAAATTTGAAGTTTAATCAGAATTGGAACAAATTCTTCTTTACCATGACAGAAAGATTAATGCTTAGTAAGATGGTAATTATCCCTAAAATATTGCTTGTATTGCAATCTTTAGTACTATATCCACCAAAAAAATTAATGAAGAAGATAAATAATATTTTACTTAAATATGTGGCATCCTAATAACCCAAGAGTTTCCTTTGATTGTCACAGAAAAAGGTTGGGATAATGGTGGAAAAGGATTCCGTGATATTGAACTGTATGCTACTTCAATAATTGTAAAAGTTAAAATGTTGTGGATAAATTCATCTTATGAGTCAAAATGGAAACAAATACATCAAGAAATATTATTAGTAAATAATACATATATCATAACTACTCATAAACAAATAGTATCTGATAGTTCTATCTGGTTATTAATAGATTTTTGCATAAATGGTATTACACTTTCTTCTTAAATTCCTTATTTGAATAGCATCATTTCTCTTTCCAAAAGTTCACATATTCTAACCATTATATTAAAGACTTAATATGTTCTATGTTTCCAAATGCATATACCAGTAACTGCTTAGAAACTCCTAACTTCAACAAAATGGTAGTATTGAAACAACAACGTAATTTAATTTAGTGGTATCAGTTCTTAAATGGTACTGATATATATAGTGCTGAAAATTTAATGTCCAAATACAATTTAGGTCCTGAAAATTGGTTAATTTTACAAATCATAAGATCATAGGATCATAGGAGGTTACTAGGCTATTAGCCCTGAGGCCCTTATTAGCCTAGCCAAGAGTTTAGCCCATGTTTAGACAAGTCAGCACCCAAATCCCCTATCCAGCAGGGACACAGGTGGAATCCCAGAAATCTATTTTCTGTTTTCCATCCAGTTATCCAGGTTACACTTAAAAAGGGATAATGTGGTACTCTGCTTGATGTGGAGAGGGGCTCTATTCCACAGATGGGGGAGTCTCTAGGACACAAATCTGTCCCACTAAGTCCTATTGATATCACAGACCAGGTTGACGTCACACATACAGGTTGCTTGACTGGAGCTTGACTTACGGATATGCAGCAGTCCCATCAAGGTGGGGTCTGAGATTGCTTTTATGGCAGACAGGGGTCACCTCTGAGAAGTTTGTATAATACTGAGTAGAGGGACAGGGTTTTTAGGCTATCTGTGTAGGGTAGATGTTTGAGGCCTTGGATTCTCCTGGTGAGGAACCTCTATGGTCTCTCCAGCTGCTGCATGTGCTTTGCGAGGTACGTGCCAAAGGAGGCATTGTACTCAATAATTGGCCTTATAATGGAAGACTACAGAAATGTCATGACCTTTTTGTCTCTGGATGAGATACCCCTACTTATGAGGTGGGCCATGTAGACAATTTTTCATTCAATGGAAGCAACATGGTGGTCAAAAGTCAGGTTGCTATCAACTTGGGTGCCCAAATCCCTCACTACTGATTGTGTACTTAGGACATTATTGATGTGATAACATGTGGGGATGTCACTATCCCCGAAGGGGATGATGATGCATTTTTTGGCATTCAGCTTGAGGCCATGTTTCTGGCACTAGTCATTTGTTTGGGTGAGACCCTCTTGGAGGATGTCCACATCATTTGGGGAACTGATGACTGCACCTAGCTTGCAGTCATCTGCAAACTTGCTCAGCCATAACCCACTGGTTTTAGCCTGGACCTCAGAGAAGTATATCCCAAATAACAGAGGCCCCTAGACCAATCCCTGGAGTATGCTGCTCATTATAGGTCCACTGCTTGAAGTGGCTTCCCCTATTTTGATTAGGTGGGTTCTATCAGTGAGCCAGTTTGCTACTCGTCTGATAGCATATGGATTGATGCCCAGTTGAGAGAGTTTATCCACTATGCTCGAGTGGGGAATAGTGTCGAAGGCTTTGGCCAGGTCAAGGTAGATGGTGTGCACAATCTTCCCCTCATCCATGGCTTTGGTGACTGTTTCAAAGAAGTTGATCAGATTTAACAGATATGACATCGCCTTGACAAAGCCAAACTGTGTGGAGTTAAGAGTTTGGAGGTTGCCAATGACCCTGTTAATGAGGTCCATAATAATCCATTCCATGGTCTTGGAGATCAGGCTAGTTAGGCCGATGCGTCTATAATTTCCTGGATCGGTGGACACTCCACTGATTAAGGAAAAGGGATGGCAGTGGCTGTCCTCCACTTGGCTGGGGCAAAGCCTGTACTCAGACTTTGGTTGAATAGGGTGCCTAATGGTGCTACAAGTTCATGCCTGAGTTCCTGTAGAATGCAGCCTGGGATGTTATCGCATCCTATGGAGGCTGTATTTTTTGCCTTTGAGAGGGCAGTGATGACCTGCTCCCTAGAGATAAGGGGTGGGGGCAGGTACTGGAGACATCCTGATTTACTGTTGGGGGGACAGAGGGGACAATTTTTCATTGAATCTGTCAGCCAGTAGATTGACTATATCTACAGCATTTGTGCATGTGGTGTCCATGACCACCAGTTCTGAAGAGATCTGCGTGCTTCCTTTGAGATTGCAGACATATGTGAAGAAGGCGTTATGACTGTCTCTAGTAGATACAGCTAATTTGGACTTGAAGTTGGCTTTAGAGGATTTCACTAGTGCTCTTATTTGCTTGTTCAGGATAAAGAAAGATTGGTTCCAATTGGGCACCTGCTCCTTCTTGGTCCTGGACAGCAATTTTTTTCCTTTTGTTATATAGTTTATTTATTGCAGATGTCTACTAGGCAGGTGTACTTCTCCTTGTGGAGGATGATTTTGTGCTGACAGGTATTTCTGATTCCATGTATCTATATAAATGCTCGTATAGTACTTTGGTGTATTTTTGGACATAGGTGCCAGCTGTTACAGTGTGGGAGGGGGGGGTGAAGCTATTTATGCCATCCCTCTGTAGGTTGTAATCAGCTTTGGAGAGGTTTTTTTGCTTGACCCTAGCTAGAGAGGGGTCAGTGGAGATGGTGACCTTGAAAGTGACTGCTTTATGGTCAGATCTTACCAGGAAGGATGATACTGTAGGGGTGTTGTAGTGGTTACTCATCTTAGTTAATACCATGTCCAAGATATTATCACCTCTTGTGGGGGTACCGACTAGCTGTTCCAAGGGATTGCATTGCATTGATAAAATCGAGGAATCGCTGGGCATTTGTGTTCTGGCATGAGTAGTTTTTCCAATCTATGGTTGAGTATTTACAGACTTTTTGAACACAAAGTTAAATAAGATATTTAACCTAAATAAGAAATTGATCCCCAAATTATTGGAATTCTTAATAAATATCAATAATAATGCAATGAAAAATAAATCATATTTGTCACAAATTTATGAAATTCTTAAGTTAGAGTTCACATATTTAGACAATTCCTATTGGAACTAGCCCTCAAAAATTAATAATAAAGACTTATCTGAAGAATACAAGAAATTAATATTAAACTCTGCAGATCAAACTACATTTTCATTATACTGGAAAAATATTCACTTGAAAAGTTTTAAACAGAGCTTTTGTCACTCCTAACAAAATTACAATTATGTATAAATCAAATGGAATTAAATGGTGGAGATGTGATTCTGAAATAATAACTGATTAGACACATATGGTATATGAATGTGAAGTCATCTCCCCTTTTTGGAAAGAAATTAATAACTTTATTGAAGCTCTATGGTCAGATAGATGTAACATTTCTAAATCTTTAGTTTTATTTAATGCTCGGATTCCTGAGATAATTCCAAAAACCCAAGAGCCTCTTCTTTGCTCTATTCTTGTTATAGCCAAAAAAGTAATTACTAAAATTTGGAAATGTGAAGTTAACCCCTCTACTGTTGAATTTATTAGTATGGCAAAAAAAGTTTGCAGTACTGAATTTGCATACTATAAAGATGAGAACTTCTAATATTACACATTCATATAAATTGGGCTTTAACTTAATGACTTACTTGAAAATATTAATTGTTGTTGATAAGTATAACTTTGATGTGTTGATCAGCTGTGGACCTATGTAAATAGTTATTTGTTTGTTTTATAATTGATTTGTTTATTTATTGTCATCAACATAATGATGCTTTCATAACACGGTCTCCTAGATATCGGAGATCTATAATATCAAAGTTGGTTGCTTGTTTCTTAACCCTCACCTTCTGAGTCGTAAGAACAACTCTAAAATGATTGCCATGATCTCATAATACAGAAATTTGATGCATTCACACTGCATTATCAGTGAAAATATATGTTTCAGAATTTGTAATGCATAAAAAAGGAAGAAACAGCAAATAAATGAACAGGTAATTAGGTTTGGGAGTGAACAGCATGTTACTTATTAAAATCAATTCCTGAATGAAATGCATGTGCACACACATGCGCGTGCATGCACACACACACACACACACACACACACACACACACACACACACACACACACACACACACACACACACACACACACACACACACACACACACACACACACACACACACACACACACAAAACAGTCTGACACATAGGACATACATTTTCACAGTATCAGAACAGTCATAACAAGTATTGCTTAAAACCTAATTTTATCTTATTCTTAAGGATGTTAGATTTATTGAAATAGATTCAGTAGCTCATGATATTCTTAAATTCATTGTGGTTCATTTAAACCACTTGAAGGTTATGTACATTATGCCACCATTGTTTAAGTCTGATGAAATCAGCAGAGAGAAGATGTAAGAGAAAAATCTTTGCAGTAGTAGTTAAAAAGGCAATAAAATACTTAAGAATTCAATTACATTAACACAGTTAATTTAATACAGTAGCTCCAAAAATAAAGTCAATTAATACAATGAGCAGCTAAATGAATCAAACACATATTTGTAAGCAATAACACTCAACAGGGTGGGCATTATAATTGACAGCACAAGGGTGCTGCAAGGTCAAACACAACAGATGGAGAATCTCTTCACCTATGAAAGGTCCATTATTTCCCTATAATGCTTGCTCTAGACGCATTATTGCGTATAGAAAATAACATTTTCTTTGTTCGTGTTGTGCTATTGTGTGTTGTATTTTGTTAATACTTTATTACTGCATATCATGTTTCTGTGTGTGCATCTCTTTTTCTATAGTTTTGCTTAACATGTATTTTTACAATGTTTTGTTATGACACAAATTACATCATGTCTTTCTGTATAACTTAAATTAAGTATATAGCAGTAGATTGTGAAACATGTCAAACACTGCAAAAACTGAAAGATAAAAGATTATCCCCGGGATTCATGAAACTTGCGCCAGGCGCAGGCATAGCATAGGTGTTCTAACACCAAATATGGCTGATGAGCGATTCAGGTACGATCCGATTCCACGTGCACTACCAGCATACGCCAGAGCTGCACAGCTCTTGGCGCATGTATGCTAATCACCCCATGCGCAGTAGTGCAGCATGCAAATGAAGGTACATAGTGATTCACGAAGTGGTGCAGGCATAGCGTAAGCATACAGAAATATAAACCAAAAAAAAGTTTACATTTTTTCAAACAGAACATTGGAGCCATGAAAGCGGACCAAACTTACGTATTACAAAGTTAACATATGCCAATGGCTAAATATACAGCCAATGGCATAAAAAACACGCACACCACATAAAAAATGACATTTAATGTCATGGCCACACTAACGCAAAGTACAACCGCAGGGCATGTGTGTGCAAATGGGAACACAAGGAAAATATATATAGATGTCCTAAAACTGCAATGTAACACAAATCATGATTTCGCCGTAATAGTCAATGGTATGCATGCTACACTACAACCAAGGCACAAGGGTTGCTAAGGGTCTGTGACAGTGTTTGGTGTGGTAACTATGAATTAGTAGTCAATGCCATGCAAATGAGGCAAGTAATACTGAATCACAAACGTCTTGCCGGCGTAAGACTGTACCACACGGCATGGCAGTATAACACTCAGGAGTGGCCTGGAGGTATACATGACATCAGGAGAGGGGTGTGCCACCGTAGCTGTAAGCACATTGGAGCATTGCTAATCCAGGTTGCCCGTTGCTAAGCAAAGCTGCAGGATAGGGGTGTGGATGTAGCCATAGCTTTGCTTAGATGAGAGCACACAAGGTGATCGAAAGCGCATGTGTACGCAGATGACAACGTGCTCAAAACACAGTAAATGGCTGCGTGCGGCACGCACCACAGCTGAAACAGGAAGGTTACGGGAATACAATAAAGAAATGCCGCAGCAGGGTAATTGGAGTACAACTGAGTAATTAACACCTATTAACTCACAGTGGGCCATTGACAGTAGCTAACAAGGCTGCTAGCAGCAACCTGCAGAACAGGAAAGGGGAGGTGCCAGATTGCAAAGAAAAGAGAACTGTCACAGCAGAGCAAAGCAAACCTGCAGTAGATCAGCTATAGAACACATTTCGCAACACAATCCTGGATTGGGAAAGTACAAAACAAGAAAGCAGGTTGCTGGCTGCATGCTTGACAATGGGAGGGGAATTGGTTTGAAAAATGAAGGCAAGGGCAAGAGGTGATCCAAGGCAGCCAAGTGTAATTCAACACCAAATGCCACACAATAGCAGTACCTGCAATAAAACACATAAGTAAGATACCCTGCAGCTTGGATTGTACATAAACACCCCATGACATCAGCAGCTTCCAAAGCACAATAGTATAATGTGTGAAGGTGCCACAGACACACTTGTGTATTCCCAAACACTGCACCATTGGTGTAAACAGACAGGGAACTTTTACAATGTACATGTAGGGAGCTGCCATAGCTTTGATTCAACAGCATGTGTTGGAGACTGAAGGTGGTGTGGAGGATGATGCTGACAACCACCTCATGCACAGGAGGAGGAGGAGGAGAAGAGTGTTCAGACCAAGGGTAATCTACCAGGGGCTAGATGATCTGGAGATAGTAGAGCATTACAGGGTGGACAGGGACATCATACAGTAAATTATTGAGCTCTGCCGGCCACGCCTCAGAGCCAGAAACAACAGAGGGGAACCCATCCCAGTGGACACGAAGGTATGTTTAAGCTTAAGAATACTAGCCACAGGTACATTTCAAAGGCCAACTGGAGATATCATGGGGATCTCACAGGTATCAGCATCCAGGTTACTCCACCAGTTCCTGGATGCCATGTTACCACATGCCAATGAGCATATATACTTCCCCCGAACTCTGGAGGAGTTGGCCAGCAATATGCGCCTCTTAAACCATGTGGCAGACTATCCAGAGGTACTGGGTGTAATAGACTGCATGCACATACACATCAAGTCACCACCTGGAGAGCATGGTAGGTGCTACATAAACCACAAGGGATACCACTCCATCAACTGCCAGGTTGTGTGCAATGCCCAGGGCATTATCATGTATGTGTGCGCTGGCAGCCCTGGAAGCTACCATGACTCCCACATCTGGCATGCCTTACAGCTGTACCAGATATTTATCAGGGGGGACATCCCATATGGCCACCTTGTGGGGGATGCTGGCTATGCACTGGAGCCGTGGATGATGACTCCCATCAGAAATGCACATGCACCCATGCAAGAACGCCATAATGAGGCACACGCACAAACCAGAATCATTATAGAGCATGTGTTTGGGATGCTGAAATCATATTTCCATTGATTGGATATATCTGGTGGAGCCTTGCAGTACTCTCCAGACATGTGTGCCCACATCTTCATAGTATGTGCCATGCTACATAATATGATCCTGCAGAAACAGCTGCAGCAGGGACATAATGGTGAAGGCCCTCATAGCCCACCGCAATTGCCAGGGGCACCACAGGCACAGAGGGATTCAGACCACGAACACCCTGTGCCGGCCCCAGTAGGCAGATGGAGGCATGCCCAGTATGCCCATGCCTTGGCAAAGAGGGAACGTATAACACATACACTGACAGTGTAGGCCCCTACGTACTAACATACTTCTCCACCTGCGCACACAGTAAAAGGGATGGCACAGACACACAACTACCTGTAAATTGTCATGTAAAGGTGGTCTATTGTGTGCATCCTACATAGGCAGCCCTCAACTATTGCACACCCAACTGCTATTGGCACAAGGTAAGTCTATACCTGAACAGTAAATTAATCTAACAGCATGTGTTGATACTGTATGTATAGTAAAGCCCAAAACACAACAAAGCAATATTGATTCTTTTTTGCCGTTTCCTGTAAAGTTTCAGAGCAACATGAGGGGCAGATCACAGAGTCGAGGACGAGGCAAGAGGAAATTATCAGGCGAGTCGCATACAAGGAAAGGACGGATGAGGAATTGAACAACCTGGTTTTTAATATAGCCGGTTTATCTCTATCAGATTTGGACTACAAGATACTCAATAAAGGTTTGTCCTTTATACCTGCACAAATCAGCAATGTTTCAAACATGCTTATCGATTTAAGAACTTTTACATGCAATGCAGCTCTGAAATTGTTTTACAACAAGAGCAATGACTCACATAATAATGGAATCAATGTAAATTGTTTTAAAAAGAAAAGTACATTTACACCAGCATTGCACCCATATCTAGATTGTTTTGTTAAAAGTTGTGAGAAGGACTTTTATAATTATTATACTAACATCAAAAAAACACAATTCTACCTTCTTTTTTAACATCAACAAAGATGAATGGGAATCATTAAATTCCATAATAAGAAACCATGACATAACAGTCAAGCAGCAGATAAGGGATTGGGGCTGGTGCTCATGAATACTGATGACTACATAAATTATATGAATATGTTACTAAATGATACTGAGACTTATATGTTGATTGACAACAAGAAAATTGAGAGACTGATTTATGAAGTGCATCATGAGCTATACGATTTACTGATGTGCAGACAGATAGATCATGAGCTTTATTCATTTTTACTGATAGAACATCCATTAATACCCTATATTAAAGGCCTCCCTAAAATGCATAAAGGCGTCTTTCCACCACCACTTCATCCTATAGTAGTAGGAGAAGGCTGGGTAACAGAACATATGTCAATATACATTCTGAAAAAGTTAAGACCCCTAGTAATTAACATACCAACTATCTTGAGGGACTCCTATCAGCTTCTGGAGGACCTAAAGACTATATATGGTGTAGCCTCAGATTCATGTCTACTGGTGACCTTAGATGTTAAAAATTTATTTACGACTATTCCAAACTCTTATGGACTTGAAGCCATTAGGGACTTGCTCAATAGTAGCCAGTTATATGGTAATAATGAGCAGATCCTAATAAATACACTACTGGAATTAGTCTTGACCAACAACATTTTGATGTTTAATGATCACACCTACATCCAGCAGTGGGGAGTTGCCATGGGCACCCCCTGCACCAATACCTACGTGAACCTAGTCATGTACAGTTGGGAAACCTCATCTGTATTCACACATGAAGGTTTCAAAAACATCTCACTGTACAGAAGGTTCGTGGATGACATTCTATTGGTGTGGCAAGGTACTGCGGAGGATCTAATGAGTTTTATATCTGAATTAGAAAACACAACGTTTTTTCTTAAATTTTCCATTGAATACTCTGAAGTGAGTGTTAATTTTTTAGATGTTACTATCACTAAGGATGGAAGGGGAGGTCTGATAACGTCCCTATTTAGGAAGCCATGTTATAAAAATACTTTTTTACATTATAACAGCATGCACCCTAGGTTTGTCTTTAAGAACATAGTTAAAGGACAATATATGAGGGTTAGTAAATTATGTCAGGAAGCTGAAGAGCAGAAAAGGGAGTATGACACACTTGAAAGGCTCTTCTTGGATAGGGGCTACAATGCAGCAATGGTAGCCAGAATAAAAAACTCCTTTTTGCCATCAAATATCTCTGATACCAGTCGTCCAAATGTGAGGTTTCACAATTATAGCAATAAGAAATATGACAACCGTAAGGTATGCTTTCAAACAAGCTTCACTAGTGACAATAAATATATTGTAGATATTATATCTAGAAATTGGCATATTTTGACAGCCGACACAGAAATTAAAAACATAACAGGTATCCATCCGGTTTTGACGTACAAAAACATGAAAAACCTGAAGAGGCTACTATGTGTTGAGAAGAAAAGAGTATGTACAATTAGTAACAACATTAATATTGACATTTTTGGCACTCATGCATGTGGTAGATGCAGTATGTGCCCTTGGATATCTAAACAACAATCCTTTGTGCTTCCACAATTACACTACAGGTTTGAACCCAGGTTCTCAGTTACATGTGAAGCTAAAAATGTGATATACCTGGCTAACTGTGAGTCATGCCCAGTTTTTTATATAGGCATGACCACAAGACGCCTAAGAGATAGAATACAAGAACATTTACTTGATATTAAAAAACTGGACCCAAAAAATGCGCTAGCTAAGCACATTATGGAATGTCATGTTCATAAGTTTGTTTTTAAGGTATTACAAGTGAGCACATATAGTGAAAGAAAAGGAGATAATTTTAACAATCTAGAAAACCTAGAGCTAAATTGGATATTGAAATTAAGGGCACAATATCCACCAGGCCTTAATTCTTACGTCAGCATCAGATCTTCTTTGAAGAAACGTAGATTTAAATAGAGTAATTAGAGTGTTCTTCCTATATATTATATATTTTTATATTTTTATTTTTATTTTTATATTTTTATTTTTATATCTCATTTTTCATATTTCTTTTTCATTTTATTCATTATATCCAATTGCTATTGATTATGAGATTGATTTCATATTAAGAGGGTTTTATATGTCTCCACACACTTCTTATATCTCTCCAAACATTCCTATATATATATATATGTTCACAGTTTTTGATACTCTTTTATAAATTTACAAATTTCGATCCTATAAATTTCCATGAACTTTCATGAATTTTCATATATTTTTATACATATTTTATTTGAGTATGTGAATCTATATTTATATACATATTTTTAGTTGTATTTATAGTTGTATATATGGAATATTTGAATGAGTATAGATGATATAGGTTCATTAGCTTTGGATTGATATTTACATTATCTGAGCTAAGTTGTTGATTCATTTCTTGTGGTGCAATTAGCACTAATGAGTTGCTGAATTGTTTAATTAATTAATTAATTTGCTTACTTTAGTATAAAAGGTCTCAATGAAATGTACACAGTAGATCTGAAGAAGCGTGGTTTGTTACACGCGAAAGCGCTCATCGTTCCTGTTTGTTAACAATAAATAATCTCTACTTTTCATCGTGGTGGCTTGCCTCCAATTTATTTTATTGATACTGTATGTATAGGTTCCTAGGTACATCAGTAGGTACATGCCTAACTGTCAGAAGCCAGTCATAAGCCTAGCCAAAATGTGTCTGCTGTTGCCACCCCATTGATTAACTAACTGTCACTCTGTGGAGCAGAGCCAATTGCAGGATCCCTGGGGTGTAACCACTGTTCCCCACCCACTCTGCAAGGATTCCCTGGTGTGTTAATGAGGGGCTCCATATAATGTAATCAGGGATGTAGTTCCAAAGCATGGGGAGTACCCATGACAGGTATCTGTCACCCCAGCATTCTCCAGTTATGGTTGTGGCAAGGTGTAGCACATTACAGTGTGTGGCTCACTGTGACATGGATTCCCATAGCTGGAGCATATCCATTAAGCATCACTTGGACATACCATTAACAGGTATCATCCATATGTACACCAACTGAGTTACACATTTGTTTGCAGTATGGAGGAACAGCTGTAGCACACGGTACATACTAAACACCATAACACTTGTACATATCCCAGATGCCTCAGTGGTAAAGCCACTGACTGTGTCATTCATGGTCCCGGTTCCACAACCTGCAAGGGTTGTTATGTAGTTCTGATGTCCCGAATAATGGATGTTGGATGCAGGTCATTAGAGCACTTTTAAGCACATGTTAGCGGGTTTTTGCGCTGGTAAGTGCTGGTAAGTGGCATTTCAACATGACTACATGGATATGCGCAACACAGGTCTAACCTTTGCTGAATATCGTGCAGATCACAGGCAAAGCTGGCCAGAACCACTGAAATGTGCGTTATTTACTCTTGTACTAATAGTGCCTGCTCTGAGAGGTAAAACGACCACTGCCAGGAGTAGAACATGCAACCATGTACACAATCTTCGCAATAACCTACCACTAAGCTACCTGAGATGTACCAACGGCAGGTGTGTATTGTGACAGGTTAAAACACCAAAGGGTGGAGTTCAGAAAATAGTATACACCGCCATGTACCCAATGAAAGGTGTATTCTCTCTCTCTCTCTCTCTCTATATATATATATATATATATATATATATAGAGAGAGAGAGAGAAAGGGTGATAGAGAGATATATGTCAATATATATGGATATACATATATATGCAAATATATAGATAGGTTAACAACATCTACACAACCATGGAGGTACATATAAATAGGATAATACCGAATGCTTTACATACCGATGTGAGTAATCACGAGGCTTAAAGACCAAAAGACCACAGTACCAGAACACCAGAACCGAGAGTACTATTATCATGATGTTAAGGGACATATACTTAGTGCTTCTGGTCTTGCGGTTCAGGTAGGTACTGTGTGTAAGTGTGTTTCTGATTGCTGTAGTGTGTGTAAGTGTGTGTTCTGAGTGTGGTGTGTGTTTCTGGGGGACTGTAATGTGTGTGTGTGGGTTTGCTTTGTGTGTCTGTGCTATCTCGGAGGTAGATTATTAAAGTAGGTGTGGTGTGGGGGGGCGCAGCCACCCACATGGGGGGTGTATGGGGGCATGGCCACCTGGCCATACGTAGTGTAGGATGGTTTGTTTGGATGTGATGGGTAGCAGTGTGTCTGTGTGTGCGTGTGTGTGTTCTGTGTTTGTGTCAGTTCCGGGAGTTTGACTGTCGCGAGTTTGAGTGTGCGGATTTGTGGGGTTTGGGAGTCTGGGAATGGTAATGTGGTCGTTGGAAGTGTGTGCATTCCTGAATCCGTGGGTATGCGGTATACAGTGTTTGAAGTCTTCAGATATGTGCATAACATGGACCATAGCAATCACACATTCTGCCACGACCGAACGTTATGAACAAAGGATATGGAGAGTATATATGTCTATACACTATTACAAATATGTGCTATGGACATGAGCCAAAGATAGGGTTACCACCTGTCCAACCTTGTGAGGGGCAGTCCCTCTATGTGCGGTAGTGTCCTGACCAAAATGAGTACAAATACTAATGTCCTACAAGCTCAAAACATTTTGCATGTTCCATATTTAATGTAATTGTTGCATAAAATAGTCATCTGTATCTAAAATACCTACATGTAACAAGAAACAGGATAAGCAAGTAAACCGATACAAGAATATAAGCTTTTATATAGGCATATATGTAAAGTTCTATACTTTGTACTGACCGTGGGTATATGTTGACCTTTAAAATCCTATGTGTGTCCTGCAAATGTCCCACTATGGCCATTTGAAAAGGTGGCAACCCAAGCCAAAGAGGTTCAGTCACCAACACAACTCCAATGAATGCAAATATCTGTGACAGAAATACATGAGACAGCTTTCATGTAGCAACATTTCATTACATACCAATGTATTTCCGAAGGGATTGAAAGACCAACATCACCTGCATGCAATACAGGAACCAATTAACAATGGCTTAATGAACCAGCCTGCAATTACCATAGTATTAGTCTACTAAAGGATAGGTCTTCAAATAGGGAAGGAGCCCTCACACACATATCAAATCTGTATAAATACAATTCCTACACACCTGCATCTGCTATGTACACCCACCTACATCTCTCCCACACCTGAAACAATTGCAATACAGACTGTAATAACAACACAAACATCCACTCACTCTATGACATCTGCAGTAGCCCTAACATACCTTGCCAGAGACACACTATAATGGCCCTATGTGAAATCGTTGCTGTTGTACAATGGAACAGACACCGATGTTACAGGGTTTGGTTGCAATAATCCCATATCAGACGGCTGTGCGTACACCAGGAAGTGTTACCAATTACTGATTAACAGCACAGTATGATACACATGTGCAGTATACCAAATATGTCAGGTGAGCACAGTTCAAAATACCTAACGTTCTATGCATAGCCACACAGCCTTGAGCTGCCCAAACATACTTGCCACACCTAAACATTTGCAGATGTATCAGGTACAAACCCTGCAGAAGTAGCAATGTTCAGAAATATAATAGATAGACTCACATGTAGAACTACATCCTCTAGCCATTACACACAATCCACGAGGGCCATGAAGTTAATATCTCTCTGTGTGTCTCCATATAGCTGTTGCAATTCATCACAAACAACGCATCCAGGCCATCTTCCTCAAAGGTAGGGCAAAGGGACAACGCCCAAGTGGAGTATTCAATTATACCCCACTGTTGCCATGTCATTGGCTAATGGAGTAGCTGCACAGCTGATGTGCATGTAATCATCTACTTCAGAACACCAATTGGTGGCAGGATACCACATGTTACTGATATCTAAATATAAAAGAATGGCTTGTCATACATTCAAACCGTATGTACATACCAGAAAAATGTTACAACGAGGATTGCAACAGAAAACGAATAGGATTAGTATTACCATCGACTCAGGATACTAATAATGTATGTAGAACACTCAGTATGTCAGTGTGTGTAATACCTGTTCTGTAATAATTAAAGTGTACGCAATGCATATAGTGGGAAAAGGTATTATGTAGTGATGTATTGTTGAGCATAGTAATGCTCGTAGAAATTGCGTGTACTGCTGTAGGCCACAAGGTAAACATCTCATACACCACAAGGGATGCTATATAAGGACTTTGAACACAACAATTCCACTCCAGCCGCTGTCAGTGGCAGGGTTGGTCCAACAAGTATGTGCCATAACAGGGGATAGTTTATGTTGATATACTGTAACAGTAGGCATACGTATGGGTGTATAACTGAGAATAACGTGTCTAAGGTGGTCCTGCTGTGCAATTATGATTTGCATTGTGGGATATTGTGGCAAAAATGAGAAATGTACAGTATTGTAGGTAGATATGTCTAACATTTTACATAGCATTACTGTTATGTTATGCAGACATCAGGTATGTCTATTGGCATGTACAATATACAATAACAGGATACATATGACTTGTAGTCACCAGACAGTGTATCAGCATGATAGCTAATTGAAATGGAAGAGCTAGTTAATTATCCATGCACAAAGGACATGTAATAGCTTCATAGGTTCATAGTTAGGTACTATGCTGTCTGTCCAAGGCCATTTGTAAGCCTAGCTACAGTGTTTTGACTTGCGGCACCTCCCTAGGTTAGTGTCCTGTGCATGTGAACAGCAGAGCCATTTGTTTCCTGCACCTCTGTACAGCAGAGCCACTGCAGTGTTCCCTAGTGTACATGTCTGTCTCCCATCCACCCATCGAGGTATCTCTTGAAGAGTGCTAGTGAGGGTCCCTGCCTGATGTACATAGGAATCATGTTCCAAAGCATGGTGAGTGTCCGGGTCAGGACTGTATCCCTCCAGCACATCCTAGTCATCGTTGCGTTTAGGTACATATCCCAGAGCATGTGGCTCTCAAGTGCTTTTGCTTATGTGGAGCATATCCATCAATACTGTTTTGGACATGGGCCTTGTATGTTCAGCAGAGATCACCTCTGAGTATGTGGTATGCAGACTAGTACAGTTGGGGTTTCTGTAGTTGGGCTGCATACGTCATCCTTCGGAGATCAGTATTCCTCTTGGTGTGGTAATGTTGTGGTATTTCATGCCATTGCTGTTGTCTCGTAAGGTACATCCCAAATGGGATGTTGTACCCTTTAATGTGTTTCATAAGTCATGAGTAGAGAGGCACAATGGCTGCCTTTGTTCTGGCTACAAACCTATTAGAGATTGGGGGGGGGGCACATAGAAGGATATCCACACCACCTTGGCAATATGGTTATCAAAGGAGTAAATGCTATCTACTTGGGTTCTAAGATCCCTTATTACATCTTATGTATGTAGGGGACTACCACCTATGTGATAGTCTGCAGGTGATTCGTGTAATCCAAAGGGGATGTCTATGCACCTTGTGGCATGCAGCTTGAGGCCATGTTATTGACACCAGGTAGCCGTCCCAGTGACACCCTTATGGAGGGTGTCTGTATCAGTTGGGGAATCAATCATGGCCCCTAGTTTGCAGTCATCTGCAAACCTTTTCAGGGTAAGTCCTCCTGTGCTAGCCTATACCTCAGAGAAGCATATACTGAACATGAGGGGCCCTATGACCGAGCCCTGGGGTATGCCAATTGTAACTGATTTACAGTAGGACCTAGGGTATGCTACCCTCACTGTGTGGGTTCTGTCCATGAGCCACTTTGCATAGCATCTTGTGATGTAGGGGTTAATGTGCAGGTGGATGTGTATGTTGACAATACCAGAATGTGGAATGGTGTTGAAAGCCTTTGAGAGGTCAAGGTAGGTTGTGTGGACCTCCTTACCCTCATCTTCTGCCTTGGTAACTCTCCCAAAGGACTCCACCAGGTTTAGGAGGCATGGTCTGGACCTAATAAATCCAAACTGGGTGGGATCAAAGGTTTGGAGGCCACCAATGTCTCTGTGAATGAGATCCATGATGATGTGCTTCATAGCCTTGCAGAACAGTCTAGTCAGGCATATAGGGCAATAGCTCCCCTGGTCCATTGTAGCGCCACCTTTGTGGAGTGTGATAACTGTTGCTGTGCACCATTCAGGGGTCACAATGCCTGATGCAAGGCTATTAGTGAATATAGTGTCCAAGTGGGGAGCCATTTCGTTCTGAAGTTTGTGGAAATCACAGCCTGGGATGTTGTACATTCACATGGATGCTGTGTTCCTGGCTTTAGACAGTGCAGCTTTGAACTGTGTAGTTGTGATTGCAGGGACTCTGCATCATTCCTGTATAGATATGTGCCCTTTAGAGTGTGAGAGGAGTGTAAAGTTAGCACTGAACCTATCTGCCAGGATGTTGCCAATATCAGTTGGTTCTGTAATGTTCATGCCTTACTGCTGTATGTCAGAGCAGATGTGGGTATCACCATTGAGAGTAGTGACATGCCTCTAGAACGCATTGTGGTAGTCCTTGGAATTAGTTGCGGTTATGTGGTTACATAGCTAGCTTTGGAGGATGTTATAAGGGATCTCAGATTCTTACTGAGGCTGACCAGGGAGCTCCTCCACTCATGAGATTGTACTCTACTTTGCAACAGTTTCCTCCTTCTGTTGTACATTATGTCCATGGCAGTGGACCACCAGAGTGGCCTCCATTTTCTGGTGGGTACCATCATGGTTCTGCTTGGGATAGCATGATCCATACAGTCATGTAAGTGCTAATTACGGTTAGTTGTGTATGATTCGGCGGTTGTAACTGTATTGTCCATCTGCACGGGTGTCATGATGTTTACTACTGCTGTCATAAGAAGCCTGAAGTTGGCTTTGTAGAAATATTGTACTGTGTTTTCTGTAAAGGGTGTGGTGCCAGGATGTGGATAACAAGGGTGATTAGTGTATGTTTGGATCTGACCAACGAGGAGATAACCCCAGGTGTGGAACACCAGTCACACATGTTGGTAATGACCAGGTCTAGGATATTGTTGGCCCTGGTGGTGGTGTGGCTAGGTTGATCCAGGTGATTGGAGGTTATGAATCCCAGAAAGCATTGGCCTAATGTGTCGGTACATGAGTAGGTATTCCAGTTAATGGTGAGGTAGTGTCAGTCGCACATCAGTAGTGTGTCTGTTTGAACCCTACTTTCCAGTACACCAAGAAGTGAGTACCGTTAACCGTGGGGTATGGTGGGGGATCTGTAGAAAGCTACAATTTGTATAGCAGTTATTGCCAGAGTTAGTTGCACTTGGATAACCTCTGATGCATTGTGCTAAGCAACTAGCCTGGAGGTGTGGATATCCTTAGGAAATATGGACACACCTCTGCCGTGGGTGTTCCGGTCCTGGTTACAGGACTGAAAGGTTTGGTATGAGTAATAGCCTGGTAGTGCAGGGGTGCTCTCAGGAGCCTAGAAGCAGGTCCCAGTCCACAGATATCGAAGTGGTCCATTACAAGGAGTGCCTCGGGTGAGTACATTTGAGATGAAGACGTCAGGCATTGAGTAGCATTACCCTCAGGTTTTGCTTGCCTGTTACTGTTATGGCGGTGAATATATTATTTGAACTGTGCCTAAAACAGGCACTATAGGAGCAGCAAGAGCCTTAGCCATTATCCAGAATCCCAGGGCCGACAGGTGCAGGCCATCTGTGCCAAAGCATCGTGTTCTGTTGACCATGACATTCAAAGCAGACAGATACTGGATACCCTTGGAATGACACCAGAAGCATAGCCAATTGTTGAAGTAAATCATTTTGTCCTTGTACTGCATTATCAGTCTGGACGAATGCAGAATGCTACTCAAGGCTAGGGCGATACCTGCCTGGGCTACAAGATCGGAGAGCTATTCCATGTCCCTTTACATGTAGTCCAGGAAGATAAATCTCAGGGCATTCACACTAACATGGAGAATGACAGTCATATTGTACCTGTTGAGGAATGACCTGAATGCATAGGTTATGTAGCGGATCCTGTTAGCTGACAGGCAGCTGACAGTAACTATCTCCTTGTGTAGCCTGGTGAGTGGGACAAACGTGTGACCACCTATAGAGTCACCTATGACTAGTTTGTTGGGTACGTTATATCGCCCTATTGGCTGTGGTTGATGGGCACACTGAGTCTGTGGGTTATAAGTAATTGGTGTTGTGTTGGGGGATGGTGGCTGCCTGCATTTCTGCTTTGGAATTCTCTGTTGCCTAGACAGAGTAGTATTGAGAGGCTCCGCAAATGTTGTAATCTTGCTATGTGTGGCCTATGGTGGTGGGGATCTAGTGAGACTATGTGATGAGTGTGGTGTGGTGAAAACGTTTAACATCCCCACATGACTGTCAGGTTCAGTTTGGGTTGGAGAGAGCTTTACCTCCATCATGGCTAGATATGTGCATCTCCCACAGGTTGTAGTGTTGTATGTTAGGAGGGGAATATTGGCTGTGCACACGAGACAATTTCTATATTGCCTCATGATGCTCATATTCATCATATAGACAGGTGATAACACTGGGAATTGACACTTGGACATGCCTGAATATTTAACTATTTCCCACTAGATATGTGAGGAAAGTGTGCACAAGAGCTGTTTTACTCTAAGCAAGCGGGAAATGTAAGTACAAACAGTGTTTACCTGTAGGTAATGAGGAGGATTGAGTGCTATAGTAATTAGTAGCCCATGAAGTGCTTACATGTTCTGAACAAGTGCTGAGCATGAATAAGCAATACAGATAGGGTATTGGATATCATAAACACACTGCCCCCCAACAGGTACACAATCACATATCCATGTACACTACAGAGCCCCTGTTACCATAACTATGATGGTACAAGGTGCACTCAGGCTGCATAGGACCTGTCCACCTCCCTGGTTGTATCATACACATATGGCAAAACAGTTTGCTCTACACATACACATCATGTAAAATATAGCTTCATGTCAGTCTGTGAAAACACTGAATGGTGCACACCAACAGTTATCACAACTGACAAAGTGGAGACACCACTCATAATGGGAGGCACTGCACTACTACCCTGCTGAGTCTGGTCTGAAAGGCCATGAACCTTAATCAACGTATATGTTGTTAGCAGTACAGATATAGATGACAGTATGGATAATTTCACACTGCATATCATACCTGTGACAGGTCATAGGACATCATCACCCATACTGTGTTCCACCTACACTCAGTATACTAGATGTCCATTTGTATGTCATAGGAGTGTTCTGCCAGTGGACTGTTGACAGAATCAACACTGCAAAAGGTGTCTGAGTAATATGTGCATATCACACCAGTGCCAGCTACAGTAAAACAGGGTTAATTTGTTGTACTCCCTTCATTGTAGCCCATACCACACAGACAAATGGGAGGCATCTGCCTATGTAAGTATGTGAATGGCTATGACCTAGGAGCAATAGCTGACTCAGTGTTGTGGACAACATACAGAAGGGGCTTTGTGGGTGAGGTGTGTGACATATGTGCACAATCTGACAGCTGCATATTGCATTGTCACCGCTAGGTTAATAACCCTGTACCCATGAACTACCACCTAGGCAGCAGTCAACATAATGGACACTGAGTGCAAGGGATGCTGCTGTGCAGTTTACCTCCCTGAGCTAGTGACGTCACCAAGCCTATTAGGTAGTCATAAGAGGCAACCCTAGTCATGACAGGGCGCCATCCATGAACATGGAGATCATTGTACAGCCATACTCATCACTCAAGTGACCAATATTGGATCACATATCATCTTTAAGGGGTATTGGCCATGTTTGGATGGCTGACACCAGCCTTTACAATCCTCATCTCCACTATGTAGCATGATGCCTACCCTGCATAAAGACATGTCTAACACTGTGATGTTGGACATGCTACACATACATATCCTGGTCTGAAATACATACATCATGGACATCCACCTTCCTAGTACAAGGATCGCCACATGCTGGACAGATCCTTGTGCCATACACGTTACATACTCCTGCCATACTATGCAACCCTGTCCAGCAAGGCTGCACATTTCACCTCTGTCAGACATGGTGTGATGACTACATGGTAGATGTATCATTAACCGTGTGGATCAGTTATGTGGCACTGCTTCACCTGGCGCCGGAAATACGGCTGTCGGCTACAACTAGGTAACCTTACATCCTAGGCTCATACATGGCCCAGGGCATACAGACTATTAGATGACCTTGGCTGTACATGCTATAGTTGATAACCATCCCTGCAAATACCATCAGGCTAGCCAGTGTCCCATGTGTATCACATGTGCAATGCAGGCGATACGTGGCAGGATGTTGAACTGCTGTACAGTGCCGTGTAGATTTATATGGCAAAACACATGCATGTAAAGGCTTCCATGTGCATCTCTGCATTGTCACAGGTCATGTCCGTTAAGGCAGTGTATGTGTTTATATGTGACATATACACAGCATCAAGGTCAACAGCATTAATGTGGACACATCCAGGCATGTGCTGATAGGTAAGAACACCAGTACAGGCAAACAGATATGCCCACATCAGGACAGCATCCAGATGGAGTATGAGCAATGTAATCAGGTGACACACATATATGGTGATAATATCCAATCCCCATTGGGTGTCACATGTGTGTGACACAAACATGTTAGTGGTGCCAGTGTCATGAAGATTTGCAAAGACAACTATTTATATGTAATAAATGTGATACACATATATGTGCAGCTGTATATCTGTGCATCTCTGAGATACTGTGACCTGTCTCCATCATTATGTCTTCCAGGTATGCCGTGAGCAAGGCTCCCAGCCTATACATGCTTGAAGGATGAGGCCCTTATACATTACCTCCAAGACCACTGTGATGTCCTGTTTAGCCATGTGCCACAGGATGCACAGCAGTGGGATGATCTGTGGCAGGAACTTCACAGGAGGGTTAATGATGTGGGTGGCCATAACCGCACATACCAGCAAGTGCACAGACACTGCACAGACCTGATCAGATGTGCGAAACAGCATGCAAATGCAATCACCAGGGAACAAGGTGCAACAGGTGGTGGGCCACCAACCCAGCCCCCACTCACACATACCGAGGAGCTACTGGCCAACCTGGGGACACCGTCAGAACAGCATACACAAGCCTTAGCTGACATCGTGGTGGTGGGTGTCTCTCAACCACCGAGCCTGGAGTTGCCTGGTAAGCCACTATTGCACATATAACTATTATATCCCATATAGTTCATAGGTTCATAGGTTCATACTAGGCTATCTGCCCTAGGGCATTTATAAGCCTAGCCAGAGTGTGTATGGCTTTCACCACCCATTTTAAATTAAGTTTGATATGCCCTTTTTTGAGGTTAGTATACTGTGCCTCTGTCTAACAGTGAAACAGAAGTGATACCCGGGGTAAACCTAAGATCTCCCATCCACTCATCAAGATTCCTCTTGAAGAGAGTCAATCAGGGACTCTGCCTAACCTGGACTGGGATTTTATTCCAGAGTGGAGGGAGCCTCTGGGTTATGAATCTGTCCCTCCAGCATGTCCTATTTATTTCAGTGCTGAGGTTTAAGTCCCTCGAGCGCGTAGCTCAATGGGATTTGGATTTTCTGAGGTGCAGCATGTCCATTAATTCCGGGTTGGACATGGCTTTATACGTCAGGCACAGATCGCCTCTGAGCAGGCGGTATACCACTGAGTAGAGCTGGAGTTTCTTTAACCGGGCAGCATACGGCATCTGTTTGAGCCCCTTGATCCTCTTGGTGAGGTACTTTTGGGGTCTTTCCAGTTGCTGCAGGCGTCTGGTAAGGTACATCCCAAAAGGGCATTGTACTCAATTATGGGCCTAATGAGGGATGAGTAAAGAGGCACGATGACCTCCCTGATCTAGATGTGAATCCTTCATGATTAGGTGGGCTATATAAAATGTTTTTCTAACCACTTTGGCCACGTGGTTGTCAAATGAGAGATTGCTATCAACTTGGGTCCCCAGGTCCCTAATTACTTCTTCTGTTCTTAATGGATTACCACCTATGTGGTAATTTGTGGGCACTTTGTTTTTGCCAAAGGGGATGACTATACACTTT
The DNA here is from genome assembly GCF_019279795.1 of Protopterus annectens. NCBI lineage: Eukaryota > Metazoa > Chordata > Ceratodontiformes > Protopteridae > Protopterus > Protopterus annectens. Next base: position 406,707,743 of record NC_056737.1, read on the forward strand.
TTGGCGTTTAGCTTGAGGCCATGGCTCTGGCACCAGTTGTCTGTTTCTATGAGGCCCTTTTGGAGGATGCTTGTGTTAGCTGGAGAGTCTATTATGGCGCCCAGTTTGCAGTCATCTGCGAACTTGGTCAGCCACAGTCCTTCCATGTTGGCCTGTACCTCCGAGAAATATATACCGAACAAGAGAGGTCCCAAGACTGAGCCTTGTGGGACCCCACTTGTAACTGGTTTGGAGTCTGACATGGCTCCAGCTATTCTAACCATGTGGGTTCTGTCCTTGAGCCAGTTTGCAACCCATCTAGTGACATAGGGGTTTATATTTAAGCTGGTGAGCTTATATATAATGCCCGAGTGGGGTATTGTATCGAAGGCTTTTGCGAGGTCCAGGGAGGCTGTGTGGACCACCTTCCCCTTGTCAATGGCCTTGGTGACTGTTTCAAAGAAATTGACCAGGTTTAAGAGGCAGGATCTGCCCTTAACAAAGCCGAACTGGGTAGGATCCAGTGTCTGTAGGTCCCCAATATCTTTATTTATAAGGTCCATGATGATCCTTTCCATAGCTTTGCAGACCAAGCTAGTGAGACTTATGGGGCAATAGTTTCCAGAATCCATTGAGGCACCACCTTTGTGGAGAGGGACCACTGTTGCTGTATGCCACTCTTTGGGTACATATCCTGTAGTAAGGCTGAGACTGAACAGTAGTTTTAGGTTTGAGTTTAGCTCTTCTTGGAGTTCATGTAGGACGCAGCCCGGGACACCGTCTGGTCCCATTGATGCTGTGTTTCCTGCTTTGGAGAGGGCAGCTCTTACCTGAGCATCTGAGATGTCAGGGGGGGCAGCACTCTGCTGGGATAGATATTAGCCCTTTTGGTGGAAAGGGGGGAGTTTGCGCTGAACCTATCAGCTAGGATGTTGGCAATGTCTGTGGGTTCGGTGTATTTTTTGTCATTTTGGACTAATTCTGAGCATATCTGGGAATTCCCACCCAGGTTCCTAACATAACTAAAGAAAGCCTTGTGATTATCCTTAGTGTCCTGTGCAATTTTTCTCTCGAAGCTGGCCTTAGACGATTTTATGAGTGCCCATAGTTTTTTGCTAATACTGATCAGAGATGCCTTCCCTTTTTGGGATTTTGCTCTGTCATGTAGTAGCTTCCTCCTTTTATTGTATAGTTTGTTTATGGCTGGGGTCCACCAGACAGGACGTCTGCCTTTGGAGGATTGGGTCTTGGTTTTATTTGGGATTGCATGATCCATGCATTCCTGAAGGTGTTCATAGAATGCGTTTATAAAGGATTTTGTGGTCTGGGCCATATTATTCACAGGCCTGGGGGCTTTGAAGGATTCCACCTCAGTTTTGAGGAGTGTGAAATTTGCTTTAGAGAAGTTTTTCACTGTGGTTTTCTCGGCATGGGGTGGGGTCGGGATGTGAATATCCAGTGAGATTAGTTTATGGTCTGATCTTAACAGTGAGGGATACACTTCTGGTCTGGAGCATAGAGTCCCCATGTTGGTGATGATCAGGTCCAGTATGTTTTCCCCTCTTGTGGGAGTGGTAACAAGTTGTTCCATAGCATTTGAGTTTATAAATTCTAGGAACCTTTGGGCTAGGGTGTTGGAGCTAGAGTAATGCTCCCAGTCTATGGTTGGGTAGTTGAAGTCACCCAATATAATGGTGTTTGGAGAGACCTTCATATTTTCCAGTGTTCTCAGGAAGGCTGAGTGGGGTTCCTGGGTTTGGGAGGGTGGTCTGTAGCAGGCTATAAACTGGAAGGCAGTTTTACCCACTGTTAGTTGCACATGGATAGTCTCTGATGCTTCGTGCTGTGCCACCAACCTGGAAGTGTTGGTATCTTTGATGAATATTGATACTCCCCCTCCTTTTGTGGTTCGGTCCAAGTTTTGGGGCTGAAAAGCATGGTATGAGGTATAACCTGGTAGTGCTGGGGTGCTCTCGAGAGCCTTGAACCAGGTTTCTGTTACTGCACAGATATCGATGTTCTCCATGCTAAGGAGAGTTTCAAGTGCGTGCATCTTGAGGTTTAGACTTCTGGCGTTGAGTAGCATTACTCTTAGTTTCTTATCCCTTGTGATACCTATGGAGGTGGGTTTGTCTTTTGAGCCTTGCCTAAAAAAGGCACTATGGGGTAGCAAGAGCCTTTGCCAATATCCGAAAGCCCAGGGGTGACAGGTGCAAGCTGTCCCTAGTGAAGCATCGTGGCTTGTCGAGCATGTCATCCCAGGCTGACAGGCATTGGATCCCCTTTGAATGACACCAATACTTAAGCCAATTGTTGAAATTGATAATCTTGTCTTCATACTGTGGCATCATTCTTGGTGAGGGTAAGATGCTACTCAAGGTCAGGGTCATACCAGCCGGGGCTACATGCTCAGAGAGCTCCTCCATGTCTCTTTTCATGTAGTCCAGGGAGGTATGTCTCAGGTCATTCACACCAGCATGGACAATGACTGAGTCATATTTGTACTTGCCTTGGAGTGACCTGAGTGCTTGTGTTATGTGGCGGATCCTAGCACCCGATAGGCAGCTCACCATGACCTTCTCCTTGTTCAGCCTGGTGAGCGGGACGTCAGTGTGCCTGATGATAGAGTCACCTATTACAAGTGTATCAGGTGTGTTGTTTAGCCTTAAGGGCTGTGACTGTTCGGCACACTGGCTTTGTGAGCTATGTGTTGCACGTGTTTTGTTTTGGGGTAGCGGTTGCTTGGGTGTCTGCTTTGGAGGTCTCTGCTGCTTAGGCAGATTTTTATTTAGAGCCACCAAGTATGTTTTTGTGTGTTTATGTGTTTGGTTTGCTGTCGTGGTAGGTCTATGTGAGACTGGAATTGTAGTGAGTGTGGTTTCCTTCTCCTCCTGACTGGTTATGCCAGTACTGAGTTGAGAGAGCTTAGCCTCCAGTTGCATGTGTCACTTTACAATATGTAATGTAACATCATATGCAAGGCATGTATACACACATGCCGCATACTATAGTATGCTACTCTGTGTATGCACATATGTGCATACTCCATAATATATTCTATTGTACTGGCGAATGTGTTAACATGCACATTGCACCCTGTAGCTGTCATACAGGTGTGGATAATGATCATACTGCTGTGTCACCCCTATATAGGTACCTCTGGTGTTCCACTAAGACAGCAGGCCATTGCAGTGAGACAGTTATAAGTATCAGGCATGTTAATGCACAGATCTATTTGCCATGTGGCCAGTTAACACATGTACACATAATGTATGGTCCGGTCACAATATACAGGTTGCATCTGCAATCTATCACAATGGCTACCCATGTGCAATACTTACAAACTAAGTGAAACACCGACATGAATCCTCAGAAACTGTCATTGCTAGATGTGTGGACAGCTGTGCATACAATGGTGGAGATGTTGTTCAATGTAGGAACATGTACTACACATCAGAACTACACATGTGGGGTACACAAACAGTACTACACAGTGAGCTGGAGTATGGGCAGCCCACAGGATTTTCCATTGTGGATTATGCCCCTGCTATGAGTGCACATATTGTGATGCACCATCTGAAATGTCCATGACATGTAGTGGGCTGGCTGCAACATTGTCTCACTACTCCATAAAACATACCCCACATACCAAACATACAACCCTTTGTCTGCATAACCCTGTGGATAGTGGAGTATATGACATCTATGGGTGTATGTCATATGGGACAACAGAGACATGTGAGATAGATGACCATCACAACCGTTTGGCCAACACATGTTCACACATGGCCATGGAGGATAGCCAGAGACATGTAGCAACACACAGTAGATGTGATGTGTTTGTGTGTACACCCTGTTGTACATTGGCTGCACATGGTCCAACTATAGCCTTTGTTGAATGGTTATATTGCAGATGTGGAACACTGGACATCCTACAGGCCTGTGCACAGCTTGTGGAGGCGTAACATCATTTGAACAGCATAAGATGTGTTGAACATCATGACTGTGTCACAGCATGACAGTAGTCACCTGTACAGCATCCACATACATACACAGACAACCACATCAGGCCACAGATACAGTACATTTCCCTTGCTGCTATTGGACATCACTGTCAGCCATGCACCTCATGTGTGTGGTACACAAATGTCATGTGGGACATGGTGTATTGACAAGTCTGCCATGTGTGGACATGGTTGCCAGGAAGCTAAAATATGTTTGCAGATGTGCAGCAGTGTCATCCATATGGCCTTTGGTGACCTGTGTCATACATTCCACATCATGGTTTAGTGTGTATACACCTCAGTGACATGGGTCACAATTCACAGTATATATGTATTGTGGATGCACACAGTCATGGCTATGCACTGTGTCTGTAATTCATACTGTATAGCAATAGAGATGCCTCATGATTCCATGCAATGGCACTGTGTCTGTACTTCACACTGTATAGCAATATAGATGCCTCATAATACCATGCAATGGTCATGCACATCTGCTAAATGTGCATGTTATCTGTAGGGCGGACAGACAACACTGCAATGTGACACTATTACCCCACTGTATATGTGACAGGACACCATTGTGTTAAACATGTATGCATGTCAATGCACACGTCAGCAGATTACATGTCATACTACATGTTAATGTCAAGGTTATATGCCACACATCAGCCATGTGTACTATTAACCTGTGCTGGTCCACATGGTGTAACTCAGGGATGCATGCTTACTACCATGATTGTGTGAAATGCATGGCTTCTGCTATAACACATGCATGCTGTTGTGTGCAACCCAGGAATGTATGACAGCTACCACTATTATTGTCTGAGCTGCATGCCATCTGCTGTATCACATGCATGTTGCATGCCTTCTGTCAAATCACATGCATGGTGTGTGTCTGTGTGTGTCTGTGTGTGTGTGTGTGTGTGTGTGTGTGTGTGTGTGTGTGTGTGTGTGTGTGTCTGTCTGTGTGTGTCTGTGTGTGTGTCTGTCTGTGTCTGTGTGTGTGTGTCTGTGTGTGTCTGTATTGTACTGTAGAATCTTTGTTTGCCTTCACAGGTGATGTAGGTGCGTTACCCTCCTGCGGTCCATCTGATGTTAGTGTCCCCACAGTCTCTAGCAGTGATGATGAACATATGTTTGAGGCACAGGCCGGGCTGTCAGGTGCTGAATCTGTGCCATTGGTTGCCATTCCACCTATATCCCCATCATCCCCGCACACAGATCTCATGCCAATGCATACCCCATCATCAGTGGCCATAGAGGAAGGGCAGTTAGTGTGTGGTATCTTGGAACAGGACTGTGTGGTGGCTTCGGAAGGTGTGTATTCACACCATAGTGTCAGGCAAATGACTGGAGATGGGCCACACAGGCATGTGGCCAGTGCTGCTCGTAGGAGGACCTGTGGTCGACATGCCCCTGCAGGACAGAGCTCAGCAGCTGGTGTCACCAGACGCATGTTTCAGGTTGTAATGGCAGCACAGGCATGTGTTGAATGGCAGAACAGAGAAGGGCAGAGGCTTCAGAGGGCTGCTATCCGTTCTTTAAATGACAACATCCAGGCATTGGCAAATGCTCAACAGCAGATTGCTGAGGTTTTGGACAGACAATTGGGTGACATGGTTGGAATCCTTAACCGTGGCATGACAATCCACGAGTGTGAGCTGTCTGTGCTGGAACATCTGGTAGGAGTGAGGCGTAGGGCACGTGGACGTAGGCCAGCTATGTCACCTGGTGCAGGTCTATGTGAATGAGCTACCTCACACTCCTATAGTGGTGGTAGCAGCAGCAGTGCAGTTGGTGCTGTGCTGTCCACACCTGGACACAGCAGACCACATGCACGTGGCCCTGGATGGTCCCAACGGGGACATGGTTCTAGTGGACATGTGTCATCGGACAGTACCCAATCTGCACCTCTGCCTGGTGGTGCCCGTGCAACCCCTGGCAGCACAGGTCACATGGCCATTGCTGGACACCGTGAGCTGTAAAACCTGGTCTGTACAGTCTGGAGCTGTCAATAATACCCCTGTGTAGGCCAGACACATGGCAGAACTGTATGCACACATACACGCACACACCAGAAACATCTGTAGGGCACCGCAACACTCACATGCATAACAACCACACATGGCCAATTAGATCACAGACCCTAACCCACACACATGATGTCATCCACTGGTGCAGCCTAGGCCCCTGGCAAACATTATCACCCTGTGCATATGATGATGCCTGTGCCACATCCCTGTCATCTACACCATCGGTGTAGGTACATGCTCATATGGTTTGATGCACAGGGTGAACAGAATAGGGAGATAAGTGTAGATTACAATTGTTGTGTACTGTTGACACGCAGCAGACATACCATGTAGTACAGGTTCAGAATGCATTGTTTTCTGTTCACAGTATGTGTCTTGGTAACAACAGTAACAGCATGTTGGTCATGATGTCCTGCTTCTCTCCTTCAGGTCTAATCGCATGTGCCATTGAGTGTCAGTATTTGCAGTTTCCCATGTGTAAATGTGGACTACTCACAGGTATGTATGGCAATACCAGCATACTATTCATAGCTTTAACCTCAATGTTAGAAAGGCTGACATTCCAAAGATGTCTACACATCTACTGATCCAGGAGCATGGGAGCTGTGTACTAAGCTACAGTGGCTAGAGACATGACATCCATACCGGGTGACATCACAGGTGCAGTTACATGGGGCAGGGAGTTTACATAGCAGTCTAGCTGATGACAAGGGTAGAGGCCAGTTGATAGCTTGAGGCCTCACTGTGTAGCAGTAATACACATTCACATTACAGGATGAGAACACACAACTACACACACACACACACACACACACACACACACACACACACACACACACACACACACACACACACACACACACACACACACACACACACACACACACACACACACACACACACACAGGTATTCGCATACATATATTCAGACACACAGTAACACACCCACATTCACGGGGTCAATGACACTGTAACACACACACACACACACTTGACAGTGTTGAGATGAGGACCCCTGCCTATGTGGTAATCACCATTACAGTACTGTGAACCCACATGATGCAACACAGAGAATACACATGTACATGTAGTCAGTAATGCCTAAGATCGATGGCATCAACAGGGTAGTAGATTGCATCACCTGGAGGGGATAGGGGTCCTACCTGTTCACTATGGTAACATACATCCTCACTCCATGGACCAGCCATACATACATACACACACACGCACTGTGGAGTCCACAATTGAATGCACCTATGTCATGCAAATACAGATACCTCACGTGTGTGTGATACACACCCCACCCCTGCCTATGTCTTGCTTTCTACAATGCAGTATGTACAGAGCTCTACAACAGTGTACAGGAGTGTGAGTAACAATTGAGATGTATTCCCCACCATATCTGGCATATATGGACACACAAGCAAACACACATGGCAGTACTGTGAATCAAACACCTGCTATCTTATAATACGTATGACAGACATGCAGCAGTATTGTTCGCATTACAATGTGTACTGATGCTACCTGTGGCAATTGCACTAATATATGCACATGGGAGGTCTTAAGTGTTACAGGTGTCAAGTGATTTCAAGTCAGTGACACCATGACCTTTGTGTAGGTTGTATGTGTTTCCCGACAATTAACAGAAACATAGCTTAGTGTTTGCACATCATTGTAGGATGGCTTGTGACACACCTGTGAGCTGTCTTCAGCAAACATCCATCTGCAAAGATGGCCCACCACTTAGTTATGTCCACACATCCATCCATACCTGATGTACATCTTACCGTACTGCCAGTATATCACCATATACAGTTGGCAATGATGGGGCCGCATTGCAATGCATGTTGTAATAAGACACACGTCAACTGCAAACATCAGCTACTGCACACGCCTGGTAGCGGAACGCACACCACTACATGTACATGTGTGTAGGTTCTACATTCCTGTCATTTAGCCATGTTTGTAGGCATTGCAATTGGTGGACATGTGTGATGACATACATGACACATGGACTGTTGTATGATATGATATTTGTCATGGGTAACCAGTACAGAGGGGAATGTTAACTCAGTCAACATTGATATCCCACCTTATGTACTGTTAGCATTCAACAGCCATGGACCTACCTTCCATGTGCATGCATGTAATTGCTGTAGCCATCTGTCTGCATGAAGGACAGCAACAGCTATGCTATGTACATATGTGTTGTGTGTGTGTGTGCGTGTGTGTGTGTGTGTGTGTGTGTGTGTGTGTGTGTGTGTGTGTGTGTGTGTGTGTGTGTGTGTGTAGCATGTACATATCCATGGCAGGTACATATATCTCATATCCAAACATGAGGCTGTTTACTGGTGTACAGCAACAGTCATTTGTTACTGCTGTATATGACCCAGGGCCCCTGTTATGTGTACAGCCAACCTGGTTATGAACAGTGGTATCATTGCATTTCATAACACATGATGCAAGTGTGTCAGTACATGGGTAGTCTGTGCAGTTGATGTAGAGCTAGATACAGTCCACTGGTCATGGGTCACATGGTGTTGTACTAATATATGTTCTACCACATGTATGGATGTGTGTTGCTGGTCCAAGGACATGGTGATGTCTGAGGGCTACATCCTAGAATGCGGCTTTTGACACTGTGATCTGCACCTGACACATCTGTGATGCCTTTTGAGGGTGTACTGGCCCGTACATGTGAGTGGCCTTCATGTACGCGGGGACACCACCACCTGGAGCAGTCCGTACCGGTGTTATGGCCCACATGTCTTTATCGAGGTATATGGTGGTAGTGCTAGTGTGCACAACTGAGCCTTCAGCCAGGTGTTCCTCACTGCACAGATGTCAGTATTCCCCATTGTTGGATCTACATTGGGCAGCTGTGATTACGAACGCTACACATCTAGCACTGTTTAGCATACACATACAATGCAGTTGTCCTCTAGGTGTCAGGGTGTTAACCTGGTCTCAGGACATTTGTCTATGAATGGCACTATATGGGCAAAGTAGCAACTCCTGGCAGGACATCACCACAGGTGGTAGTAGTGTGCCAGGTTTAGATTGGTACATCTAAGGTGACGGACAGCAGCAGACATTGTGTAGAAGTCCAGATATATGTAGTGCAGTGTTCCTGCTAACAATGACAACTATCAACACCGGAGTCCATTACAATGTGTTGTTCACGTCTAACTGTAATAGCATGGCCACTGTGCCCTTCCGTGTTTAGAATCAGAGTGCATACAAAACAGCCCTGTGCTACTAAGTGTGTGAGCATGCCCAGTATAAAGTTGTGTAGATGGCCACATAGTGCATTCCAAATGGCCGTGTGCTACTAAGTGTGTGAGCATGCCCACTGACACCTTGTGCTGGTTATGTGCCTCTATGTGTATGGGCATGGCCATTGTAACCCTGTATAGCGATAGTAGTCGTCCAGTCAACAGATGGCCATACCCCACTTCAGGATGGATTCCTACATTGAACACACAGGTTCACAGGTATGTACATAGTAACTGACAGCATCCACATCAATGTCCGCATTCCTAGAAGGTCATATTGACAGTCTTGAAAGGTGTAGTGTCTGTGGCATGGCTCACATCTATGTAGTATTGTAATAGTGGTCTGTAGATAGGCAGTTGTCCTGATCACACCACTGGCGTGTGTTTGTCTCCGTCTGCCTGGGGACAGAAATATGCTTTTAGACTGGTCACACTTCATACAATCCCTATCGCCATCTTTGCCAATGCTGATGATGTCACCCACCCAGAAGTACACCTCTGGGAGTGCTGTGTCCCAGTAATCTTGGTAGTGTGTTTTGTAACTGCATAATGCTGTAGTATGATAAGGTCGTTAGGTCAGTGTTCTAATCCCAGCCATGCCAACTGTGTGTGTGTGTGTGTGTGTGTGTGTGTGTGTGTGCATCTCCGTCTGCCTGGGGACAGAATAATGTTTTTAGACTGCTCACACTCCATACAATCCCTATTGCCTTCTTTTCCTTTGCTGATTATGTCACCCACCTAGAAGTACACCTCTGGGAGTATTGGGTCCCAGTCTCGCTAGCACGTTCTGTAACTTTGTAATGCTGCAGTGTGATAGAATAGACAAGTAGGTGTTCTATTCCAAGGCATGACAGGTGTGTGTGTTTAGCAGTCATATCCTATATGTTGGTGTCTGTGAGTGGCTGGTAACCGGGTGTGCTGAGGAGCATGTTTTGTTGTTTTCCTATATAGTGGCCATAAATGTCACAATCGGCCAAGAGACTGGGTTGGCAAGACATACACATACATTCAGCAATAAGTCTAGTGAGTAATGTCAGCAGCCCTAATCTTACCCTTAATACAGTCTGAATCCATGTGACACACAGAAACACACTTGCCTTGATATTAACACCAGTACATAATGCAGGATGTGCATGTGGTTTCCTTTTCATTCTTGTCTAATGCTTTGGCATCACGTGGTCCGCTATTGAGATATATATTCTATATCTACATATGTGTGTGTGTATATGTGTGTGTGTGTGTGTGTGTATATATATATATATATATATCTATATATATATATATATATATATATATATATATATATATATATATATATATATATATATATATATATATATATATATATATATATATATATATATATATATATATATATATATATATATATATATATATATACAAATATATATATATATATATATATATATATATATATATATATATATATAGAGATATGTGTGGACATTAGCACACATAAATCTACATGATGGAATACATGTCCTATACTGCTGAATGCCTGTGCTGGATGATCTGTATGTGATAACCTCAGATGTATGTATGTCTGCCATGGCTTAGTGGTAAAGCACATCGTCTGTGGTGTGCTGGGTCTCAGGTTCGAGCCGTGCAGAGGCCGGTTGTTTTGTTGCTGGGAAGAACAAGGGACATTGACTGATAGTAAGGCATGTTTAACCAGTTGTGTGCGGATCTCCGCATTAGTAAGCAGTGGTTATTTTTGGGGAGGCTCAGTATGGGTCATGTAACTATGCATTAGAAGACAATACTATGCAAACGAGGTGGAAAATAGTGAATCCTGTTTTTCCCAAGGGTGTGATGCAGATCCCAAGAGTGTATGTGTATAGATAGCCGGGTGCAGGACTCATATATAGCTAAAAGCATGGGGGGGCTGTCAGGCATACTGTACTTACATTGGAGCCCTGTGTCTCAGGATTGCTCCTGGCTTAGCACGCCTAAGCTAGGGGTGTGTCTATACCTGCCTAGTGCAATTGGGAGGGACAACAGCAGTAGGAGAGTAGTCAAGGTAAACAAGCTGGGCAAACAGGTGATAATTATCACAATCAGCAGATTACAGGCCAAGCCCAGTACACTATGATAAAGTGAGCAAGCACCATACCCTCGGGTTTTTCCACACTCTACACCACCAGTGTATACATGCGGGGAAATTTTACAAAACAGTCCAATGACATGAGAAGGGCTGCAGCAGGCAACATAGACCAACATGTGCAGGAGGCTGAGGGTGGTAAGGATGTGAATTCTGCCGAACAACCCTCAGTGAGGAGACAGAGAACACTGTACAGACCCAGGGTAACCTACCAGGGGCTACATGAGCTGGAGATAGTGGAGCACAATAGGGTGGACAGAGACCTCCTACAGCAGATTGTTGAGCTGTGTCGGCCACACATCAAACAGGCTGAGGGAAACCCATCCCAGTGGATACCAAGGTATGTTTAGGCCTAGGTATACTAGCCACAGGTACCTCCCAAAGCACAACTGGGGATATCATGGGGATCTCACAGGCATCTGCATCCAGAGTATTCAACCAGTTCCTGGGTGCCATGTCACCACATGCCAGTGAGCACATACATTTCCTCAACACACGTGAGGTGTTGACTAGCAATATGCTTCTCTTCCACCAAATGGCAGACTACCCTGGGGTAGTGGGTGCTATAGCCTGCATGCACGTATGCATCAAAGCACCACCCAGTGAGCAGGGTCGGGCCTACATTAACCGCAGGGGGGATCCCCTCCACCAACTGCCAGGTCATATGCGATGCACAGGGCTTTATACTGAATGTGTGTGCTGGCTGCCCTGGAAGCTATGACAATTCTGATATATGGCATCTGATGCAGCTGTACCACAGCTTTGCCAATATGGACATCCCCTACGGTCACCTAGTGGGGGATGCTGGGTACCCACTGGAGCCGTGATTGATGACGCCCATCAGAAATGCATACACACCTGAACAACTACGCCATAATGAGGCACATGCCCAGGCCAGACATATAATAGAGCGTGTGTTTGGGATGCTCAGATCACGGTTCTGGTGTCTGGACACATCCGGTGGAGCCTTGCAGTATTCACCTGCTACATGCACCCAAATTGTTATGGTATGTGCTATGCTACACAATATGATCCTGCAGAAATAGCTGCAGCAGGAACAGCATGAGGCAGGACCACACAGCCCCCCACCAATGCTAAGGCCTGTACATGCACAGAGTGACTCAGAGGAGGAACAACCTGAGCCAGACCCAGTAGGCAGAAGGAGGCATGCCCAGTATGACCTGGCCTTGGCAAAGAGGCAACGCATAGCATATGCACTGACACAGTAGGTACCCAGGGAATGTCATCCTCTCTGACTCGCACAGACAGTAAAAGGGATGCCAAACATGACACTACCTGTGCTCAGCCATGTATAGGAAGTGCACTGTGTGCATCCAACATAGGCAGCCCTCCAGCACCATCCTCAGGTCTGGCACACCCTCAAGGTAAGTCAATCAACCTACCAATTGGCAGTTGTATTAGAATGTGTTGTCACCTGTAACTATGGTATGGATGTGAGCATGCAAGGGAATTTGTTGGCCAAATATTAAGGCAGCAGACAGTAGACGTCCATAGTGGCATCATGACATCTGTAGCACATACCAGGGTCACCATAGTAGCCAGTAGTACACAGGGTGTCATAACCCACTGTGCGCAATGGGCTGAGCATCATGTGTGTCCATACAGCCCACACAAGTCTCAACCAGCTGGACAGGTGTAGACCAACACAGACAAATGCTGTACTATGGCCTCTGAATATGCCCAATGGATGACCCCCCGCAGACACACACAGACAGACTACAGCAGACCAGGCAGTTGGATATAAGTTGTGAAGGCTAGGACGTCTGAAACTAATATGTTGGTAATTAAAGCTAAGATCTGGAGTACACTGGTATGCCTCTAGCCAGCACAATAGGTAGGTCTACACACTGAAATAGAGTACCTGATGTACCAGTACAGTAGTAGCAAAAGTGTACAAGTGTCAGCTGTGCCCCCCTTCCAACGTACACATGTAACAGTCAGGTGTGCCCCCCCCCCGGTGCTGTGTAGGAATGTGGATACAGTCGGATGTCCCCCCATGCTGTGCAGAAATGTAGCAACAGTCAATGCCACATGACCAATGGATACCCTGCAGACACAGCATGCCACCTGTCAGTGTACAACGCAGAGGTTGGCACCACAGTACTGACTACCTGGACATGTAACACATGCGATACAGTTGACCATACTGGACATGCTCAAACACATGAAGGTATGACGGCAATGTCAGTCGACAACATGCGGAATGGTCATACTAGGCATGCTCACACACGTCAACACAATACAGCCAGGTCTGCAAACACCAGTGGCCCAGACATTGCTATACTGTTGGATGACTGTGCTGTATGGTATGTGTGTGCTACTGTCTATTGTCTGTATATTTGCCATGGTGTATTGGTAATTCACATTAGCTGTGTGCGCAGGGTATTGCTACCAACACTTGCAAAGGATGGTTATTTGTTTGCTGCCAGAACAAGCCCATTGGATACGGAGTGAGTAAGGCACATTGAAGCAGTTGGGAGTGGTTGTGCATGGGTTTGCTCGGTGTTAAGCACTGCTGACCTCTGGTTACAGCTTCTTACACTTGTGTAGACTCCACATTTCTTTACCAGTGCAATACTCACATACTGGTAGCAAAACACGCTTACACCCACTCGCTCCCTCACTTGCACATGCATCGACATTGGTGCTTGCATGTGTCACTCACACTGGGTGGGCGCGATCCGTTGTGATGCCTATTACATTGGACTACATGATTACAGTATCAGGTATGGCTGACCATTAGGCGACGGCATGGCATTCGACTGTATGGAATCGGCGGCCTGTCCAGTGAGTTAATCATGTTATATGCATGTTCCTCATACAATCTGCTCCAATCTGGCTGATACATGGGAACCAATACTCTGCAATGCAGACAAGTAATTGTGTTTTGGGACCCACATCCATCTGCCGGATCATGCTACCGCATACCTATTGTAGGTCTGCCACATTTTAAATTGGCCAAGGTGTGACTTTAGGATTAACACCT
>NC_056737.1:406727165-406799665 GCF_019279795.1 Protopterus annectens
CCCATGAGGGATATCCAAAAATTGAACAAGACAATAACCTTCGATATTTTTGGATTTACGAAAACGTGATAGGGTTTTACATGCAAGGGATACATAGTTTGCAATCCTGACACTGCCTAGGGTGAGACTGGTGGTAACCCTGACCATTGGGCTAGACTTACTATTGGCGATGCACTAACATGATGCATTTCGCTTCCACTTGGTATAACTATCAACACTACAATAAAATATGGGCACGGGGTTTTAAATGTCATTTGTTCGAGAGATGGGGACTCAATATTCAGCTACGTGCATTTGTGTTTGCTTCTTATTTTTGTGTTCACAAAACTGTCTTGCATGCTTTGCATACATTTCAGTGTCCACGGACACTGACAGGTGTGATTACTATTGGAGGCAGGCTGTAATATTCAGCATTTTAGGTTGCACGTAAACAGCCGACATGTCCACGCCTCCGTGCGGCGCTTCGACACGCCCCATGCACTTGCGCACGTTTCCTATGCACATGGATGTGGCGGCAGCGCGCCTTCATTAATATGCATATGGCACTACTACGCCATCTCTACACTGCATGGTCGGCGCAAGCCTAACGCCATCCTTGCGCCGAGCTTCATGAATCCCGGGGTGTGTATTTTTTTTTTTTTAAGTAATAACATTCATATGGCATTACTTTGCTGGCATAACTTTGTAACATATGCATAGTGAGTTGGTATTTTTGTATTCATTTGTTACCCAGGTAAACCCACTGCACACATGCCTAATGCATGGCTGACCTTGGAATACTGTCTGGATAAGTGACTTCCTTAGAGTCACACAGCAGGCAAATGAAAGCTAGGGGAATCAAACCCTGGACAACAGGAAGAAGCTTCTTAGTAGCTCATCGCTTAAACTGCTCTAAACTGTCAGACTTGATGTCTCTTTGTTATCTTTCTGACTGTGACCAGAAAAAAAAAGAGAAAGATTATTTTTAGCATTTTTGTTATAATTTCATTTGCATTATCTATTTATATCTGTATCTATATCTATTTATCTAACTTATGTTGACAGGATTAGTTTAGATAGTCCAGTGGCCTATTTTCTATTTTCATGGAAGACAAAAAGTGGGATTCATACTGACTAGAGGAATCTAGCCAGGGCAGGGGGAATTCTCATAGTCTTTTTTATTTGCACTAGGTACCACCAGAAGGCTTGTACCAGTGCTCAAGCTAATGAAGAAGGAAACAGTAACCATAGACAGTATGCTGGAAGGAGCTACAGTGTCAGTAAAGGAAGTACTGCTGAGTTTGGAGAGCATTAAATTCAATGAAATTGCTTCTGGATGTTTAGAGGCTACTGTCTGCTAAGTTTAATGGAAGAGAAAGAACCCATAAATGTTGAAGACTGGAAAAAGAGGGAGTTTGTAGAAAAAGGGATCATGGAAGAAATAGAGGACTTGCAAGTGGAGGGAGCTAGAATAAACCACAGGAGTGATATGGAAGGAGATGAGGCATTTCACAGACAGACTCACAGAGAGTGGAAGAGACACACTCAACTATTGCCATGCTGATTCTACAACTGTGTTCTCTCATAGGGATTCAAGCAGAAAGAATGGCAGGATGTTTTGTTAACTTCATTGCAACAAGCTAATACAAGGAATGTGAGGTGGTCATGTAAAACAGTTATGAGTGCAGGAAAAGGTGAGAAATTAAGGATGAATATTATTGAATAACGGGAAACTGAAGAGATAATGCAGAGGTGGAGCACTAAGATAAAGAGAAGACCAATAATAAAAATAAAAAAAGAGTATGTTATCAACAGGTATGAACTATTGGAAATGTTATGTGGCCTTTGGAGTTTTACATTAAGGAAATTAGGGCTTTAATGGGAAATAAAATTTTCTGTGTAGTAACTTTTGAATCTTATATTGATAGCTGAAAAGTTTATGACTAAATACATATATGCATACATACAAATATTTCAAGCATAGGCATTAATGCCCTTCTAGCCTGCAAATACACCAAAACAGTTGCTCCCAGAATAAATATCCAGGCTGTTCTTAAAATATCTAAACAAGTGTTTGCTTTAATGTACTTTGGTAGTCCATTCCATGCATCAAATGCTCTCTCAGAGAACTAATGACTACACTTCTTATTCCTATAGAATCTTATTCATATTTTGTCTGATGATTCTCTGCTACTTTTTGATAACCCCAAACATTCCCAGAGGTAGTTGTCTCTAAATGCTCTATATACTTGAATAAGATATTCTATTAAATATCTATAAGAGACACTGTACAAATTCAAATATTTTAGTCTTTCATATAAACTTAAATTTTCACATCCATGGATGCCCTTGGTATACTTCTGCTGTACTCTTTCCAGTTTACTCATGGTTGTTTTCTTATACCGTTTCCATATTGTTGTTAATCCATACTCAAGTTTGGGTCTAATGTAATAAACAAACAATGGCTTCATAATTTCTGATCCCCTTGACTTTATAAATATTTTTATGCAACCAATAGTTCTACAACTATCATTAACCAATTTGCTGATATGACTAGAAAAACTCAAATCTGGATCTACCCATATACACAGGTCCTTACATGAATCTACTGTTTCCATCACTGTGTGTTGTATTAAATATTCATCTTTCAATTTATGCCTCCCAAATCTCATATGCTTAGTTTTCAGCTATTTATCATCATATTATTCTCCAGAGGTCAGTTTAGTCAGGTTCTTTTACAGACATGCCCTATCTGTAACACGTGTAATCAGTTTACAAAATTTCAGCTCATCTGCATATAGACTGTAGAACACCTTAGATGAAAAAGATAGGTCTGAAATATACACTCTAAACAAGTAAGGGCCTAAGACAGAGCCCTGTGGAACACCCTGATTATAACCAAGAATTTCATCTGTCCAATCAATGTATGATACTTGCCTTGTCTTATTTGTAAGCCATGCAGTTATCCATCTTATCAAGAGTAAATCAGTACCTAGTTGTAATTTCTTGATCAGTGTTTTATGTATGACCCTGTGGAATGCTGAAGTTAAATCTATATAAATTACATCACACCACAATTTTTCATTCATAGCTGGTATTATATTGTTATAGAACATTATGTTACAGGTGGTAATAGATCTATTTTCAGCATATGCATGCTGATGTGTGGTTTCAAGTTCCAACCTTTCCATTTTTATCAATAACTTATCCAGTATTATCTTCTCCATTATTTTTCCACAACATGAAAGTAGACTTAAGGGTCTATATGACTCTAGGATTTTCCTACTCCCCTTTCCCTTAAAGACAGGTTTAATAAGCCAATGTCTCCAATCTTGAGGAATCTCCCCATATTTATACAACCTAGTAAATAATAGATAAATGTGAAAAGAAAAGTTTTAATAGGCAATGGTGGGACAGATCAGAGCTACAGATGTTAATGAAAATGAACATAAAATATGTATTAAAAGTTTGTATCAATATGTGCATGAAGAAGAAAAAGTAACTGATGACAGAAAATTCTGGACTGGGTCATGAAAATTGTTAGTAACAATGAATGCAGAAGACAATAAAAAACAGCATATTTCAAATGCAGTTATGGTAAATAGTGAAAAAGGACTGTCAGGTATTGGGGCAACTCAGAGCATGCTTTTTCTGTGGTGACTGGTCATACTTAGTTCAGGACTATAATAGCATAAGGAATAAACAGTGTGAGGAATTTGGAATTCTGCAATGAATTGTAAGTTGGTTTGTAGAAAGAGTTGTAGTGGAAGGCATATATGGTTTGTCATACTTTGGTAGATATTAAGGAGGAAGATATAGAATAAAGGAACATTTTAGAAAGTAGGAATGAAGAAAATGTAATGGAGGATGGAGAAAGAGATGAGATTCATGAGAGCATAAAAAGGTGAAGGTGATATCAATGGAACAAAAATTGAGAAGTGAAGATAGCGATAGCCAAGAAGAAGGATGTGAGCTAGTAGGACAGAAAGAAGCAGTGATTATATGAAAAACAGATTTTCAGTACTGGATATTGATAAACATGAAGAGGGGGTAGAAACAGGGTCATATAAAGAAATTAAAATCAGTAGGGAATAGGGTAAGATGAATGAAAAGAAAGTTGAAAATGCTGTGCTTACAAAATGCAAGGAAAGAAAAATGTTGATGTTAAAAATGTGTTGGGTATTAATAGGGCAATCAATTATGTAGGAACAATGACTATACTGTAGAAGCTGACACAATATGTTTGTTGGATATGATACATATATAGAAAAGGAAAAAAGACAGGTTTTAGTTATTATTAGATTGGAAGGTTGTTTGAACAATATGGCATGATTTTTTTTTGTTTAGCATTATTTATTAAAAAAAAAACATATTAATATTTTAAATGTAATGGTCAGAGTGATAGGAGTATCACATGTGATATAATTAAAACAGGCCAGTAAGGATAATTGCAGTTTATGCATACACAAGTATGAGGAATTGAAAAATATTGTTTGAAGAGATAAAGAAGCATGACATTGTTAATATGAATATTATCTGACAGGGGATTTGAACTCTATTTTGAGAAAAGAAAAAGGAAAGACAATGCAGGATGTGACAGTTAGAAGATAATGTAGAATTGAGTGAGTACTTGCATGTAAAGATAGGAAATTTACATATGTGTGAGGAAATCTAAGGTCAGAGATAGATGTTATTTAATTATAGATGACATGAGGAAAGTGCAGGGGTTTCAAGATGGCAGACATTTTTCTGGTGATACATGTGTATGGGTTCGAACTGGAGAAAAAAGGAAGACATTATTAAGAAGGATTAGAGAGACTAACAAGTGAGGTATTAAAGAAAGAGATCATCAGGGAAGATAAAATATTGTTAAGGAGAGAGCATCAGTCAATGAGGCCAGTTTATAGAAACTGTTCTAATATGAAGCTAGTTTGTAAAGAAAATATAAAAAAAAGATATGTATACAGATGGAGGAAAGAAAAAAAAGAATGTCGTCAAATGAATTGACAGTATTGAAAATAGAAGGAAAAGACGGAAAATGTGGGGGACATGGGTTAGAAAGTTATACAAGCATAATAAGACGAGAATGGAAGCGATAATGCATAGTCAGAATTTTATAAAGAAAAAAGAGAAGTTTCACCTTTTTTGAAAGAGGTAAAATATGTAGAAGCTAGGAAGAGTACAACAGAAGATAAGGAAGTGGCTGTAAAGGATGAGGAAGGTTTTTGACTGTAATAACGTGTGGTGCATTACAATGAACTCATTGTTGAGTGGTTACTCAACTCCCAGTAGTACAAATTCATCATTTAGGGAGAGATTATGATTGTAGTGATGAGCTGTGTATTAAGAATATACAAAGAAAAGAAAGAATATAGGTAGAGGATGAAAATGTTAGGGAAGGCATTTGAAGAATAGCTGAAAAAGATTTCAGAAAGAGAACAATTAGAATGGGTTTTAAAAGATGTATCTGAGAAGTCAGTTCCATAATCAGAAAGACTGAGTTATGGATTTATAAATAAATGACATAAGAAGAGAAGACATTCATTTTGTATACAATGATTGAATAGTTGGAGGATGGTATTACCAAGGAAGAGATATGTAGAGAACTAAGAACATTTATATGGAGAAGGAAGACAGGGAAGAACTGAAAACTGGAGGCTTGTAAGACTAGGAAATATAGCTTATAAGTTATTTTTCTGAATATTGCAGAAAATATTTCAAAAGCTACTACAGATAATTGCAGGCATATATTATATTAGATATAGAAAGATTAATTAAATGTTATTATAGTGAAAAAAAGAAATGAACTGTAGTGAGGGGGAAATGTGAAGGGATAGTACTTGCATGCAATGTAGTGAATGCCCTTGATGATATATGCCATAAGCAAATGTGCATGTAGTACTGACTGGGAAAGAAAGCAACAAATGTGTTACAGACAAAATATGAAAAGTTGTGCGTGTTGAAAATGGTAAGTGGGTAGACAGGAATATGTATAAAAGTTTGCAGTAGAGTAAAGTACTGTGTCCACCAAATAAATGCTTGGCTATGATGATATTGAAAGCTGTGGTGGATATGTGTTAGAGTGAAATGAAAGAAGCAAGATGAGATGTCAGGAAATGGGTGAAATTGATATTGCTATTGCCTTATGCAGGTGTTTTAATAATGGTAATTAAAAAATAAAACATGGATGAAAAAGTCTGGAATAATGGTTGAGGTGTTAATAGTAAGTATACGATTATATTTGAATAGGCAAAAAAAATAAAATATTTTGTGATGTTGTGAACATGGATGGCATGTGTTTTACAGTGATTGAGATTAGTGTATTAGGGATCAGCTTTGAAAATTTTAAGCCATAATTAATCAGTGGAAGGAAATATGCAAGACATGAAGAAATTAATGTTATGGTGGAAAACATTTCAATTGTTTTATTTTAAGAATGCACATAAGATAAGTAGTTATAGAGTAAGGAAATTAAATAAGGTTTGCATGTTCCTTATCAAATTGGAAAAGGAAATGTTAAAGACATATTTCATTTGCTTTGTGACCTGAGACTAAATCCTATTAAAAGGGGTGGGGAGGTTAATATGAAGGAAAATAGGATGAATTTAGCTAAAGAGAACCGCATCCACAGACTGAAAACATGTTTATTTCATCATGGTATGGTGTTTCCTACATTTTAACACCACTCTAAGACTATTTACAGGTTTTTAAATATTTTTATACATAATTTCTGAGTCTGACCACATGGGGTCTGGCATCTTGAAATAATTCTGATTGTTTAGTCTGTCTCTAGATATCCCACAATGCACTGCTCATATGTAAAAAAGTTACATCACAGGCCTCTTTCTTCCTAAAGCTCCTGTCACTGCATTAAGTTTACATGCATACACTGCTGTCTTTCAGTCAGTTAGTTTTAAGTAACATTTCATGCCATTCAATGACTACTTAACCACAAACAGTGCAAATGCCACAGAATAAACTTTCAAAGTGCTTTTTACTACTTCTGCTTGTTTAGAATGGCTAAACTGTAGGTTTTTTTTGTGAAGCCTCAATTGGACTACTTTGACTCATCACCCATCCCCCTTCACACCTAACTTCCCTAGCTGTCAAAGTGCTAAGGGTAATTTAAGCTGTTATCTGCTGTGATTGACAGCTCACAGCAGGAACCTTTACTCATGTACTGTTTCCTTGTTCTACCCTTTACTTTCTGTATGGGTAGGGAAGAACCAGAGAGCTGTGACATCATAGCATGGGTGGGTTTTTAGGGCAGTCATGATGATGTCAGTTTAGGGAGGGAATTGGCCAGAAAACTACTTGTATTCAGTGGCCTTGATGACATCAATGAATTAGAGACTTTTTCAGGATGGGATAAACATTTTTTGAAAGTGAAACCACCACAGTACAGTAATATACTGTTCTAGTGGTGAGAAACAGTCAATTTAAAATATTTTAAATGCTGTGTTATTGTTTATTCATATCAGGGACAATAAATAGGAAGAAAAGGGACATTAAACCTGAGCATTTAATAATAGAATCATGTTGTTGTCCTTTAATATAGTGGGATTTGTGAAATTGGTGAATCTGCTCTGGGCATTAAAAGCAGGAAAATAAAGATTAAGTTGTGGGAAGACTATTAGTATTACAAAATGCAGAAATGGAAGGGACAAAGAATAGGAAAAAGGAAACTGAGAACTGCTATAAAAAGAAAGCAAAGGGGAAAAAGTAAGTTACTGAACATAAAAATGCAAGATATAAAAAGGAGAAAAGAAAATGTAATATAACAAAACATTGACGGAAATCATTTTGGTTTTCCATAAGAAGCACTAGAAGAAGAGAAAACAGGCAATAATGAACATGAAGATTTTTGTTAAGAATTATGCAATATAAATTACCTGTGAAACAGAGCATGAAACACAAAATAGTTTTTTTACAAATAAATTTTATTGATTTTAAAATAAACAAAATGATATATGAAAATATTTATAGAAGTTCAACATCAGCTATATAATCACTTTTAATGTAGATTTACACAGATGAGATAAAAAGAATAATTATTTTTTAACTCCAGAGTATTTGTCTAATAAAGAGTACAATTATTACAATGTGTAAAATCAAGAGCACATTTCTTACATCATAATGTTGTTTTTCATTTCTTTTTGACATACTTCAGTCCTAAGGAAATCTTGAAATAATATTTTTCTTTCTTCCAATTTTAAATATTTTTTTCTTGCAATTACCAACATTCCTCATACCAATGAATAATAATCTTATACAACCAGGAAAAGGTCAATTTGAATATATTCATGAAATTTTATCTGCTGATGATATTGATGTTTTGGTGAGTTCTGTGATATTAATTTAAAAAACATATATTTATACTTTCAAGCAAAGTTTTATTGGCAAGTATTGGTGTTACTATCGGTGATGCATGTGTGCTGATATTTTGATATTTGCAAAAGACATTATGTATTTTTGGAAGATAATTTTATTTTTAATTCTGCATTCAAAAATACTTTTGAAATTATACAGATGATTTTTGGATGATATATTTATTTTGTGGCATAATGCACTGAACATGAATTGATTTAAGTTTATTGAATATATTACCATTACAACTATCTTTTTAAATGCACTTATGAATTTTCTAGGCATTGTATCAATTTTATTTGGATGTGAATGCTGAGAAAGGTAATACAGCAAGACATTTAGTTCTAATACACACCGAAAACCAACATTTTCTAACAATTATCCTCATTTGAAAAGCTGTGACTCCTATGGACATAAGAATGGAATAGTCAAAGATCATATAGTTAGATTAGCAAGGATAGTGTCAAATGGTGATAAACTTTAATAAAGCTTGAGAAATTAATGTATACCTTTATTAAATGGGGTTACCATGAATCTTTATTAACTGAGGTATGCAAGGAAGTAAAGCTTAAAATATTGAGTATTATTTATTTTCTGCTGTTAGGGAGTATCGCTCTCCTACTTTAAACACAATAGAAGAGTCATTGTGGGTCCTGTTAAAACAGCTTTATTATATACAAACATCATGATAGAAGTTTACTAACTTAAACTTAAGTAACTTATATACAAACTAACTACTGCAATCATAGATGCTTACTCTATGGCTGCACTCTCAAAATGGCACTGGGAATAGCATGTGCCTGGTATTTAAATGTGAATACGCAGCTTTTGACATGCTTCTTAATGCTACAGCACATACACTCTGATCTACATCCTCTCTCTTTGAAAAATAGATAATGCAAAGTTATGAATCTATTTGGCATGCAGATATCACAGGTAGTTCTTTGTCATGCATTTACACAAGACTAGGTAAACTATATATACACACAGTTAATGGGTCTACTTTAGGATCTCGAAAGTTTAATAGCTCAAATGCATATGGATCGAACCATATGCATCGAACTATTAAACAATCGAATTAAAAAAAAACACAAAAAAAAACATTTAAACTAGTGTAGGCAGGGGGCAAGCCCCTTTGCACCCCCCACGTGGGGGGCTGTGCCTCCCACACCCCCTGCTACTTAAATATACCAACTCAGAGATTGCACTACATTGACGTAAATGGAAATCTCCCCCTATGGAGATTTCCGTTTACATTTTCGATGTTTTGCGCTTTCGGTGTACTCGTGTTGAGAATATTTTATTTGATATTCTCGTACTTCAAGCAAATAAAGTAGACCCACAGTTAACACCATGTAGCTGCATATTTCATATTGGGCCTGGATATTAGACCATATCATGTGACATAAAACTGGGAACTGGTTTTGACAATTGGAGCTGTCTCTACAGAATGTTCAACCTTGGAAGTATTTGGAACATCTTCAGGAATAGAATTAGAGGTTGAAACATACTCTGGGATGGAAACAATGTTTGGTTCACTCTGAGATCTAGAGTTCGCATCACAGGAGCAATGCTGCACTGATGATTCTGGTACATAAAGAAGATGCTTGCAATTTTTCCTGTACTTCACACCCTCAGATTCTACAAGGTAGGATCTCAACTCAGCACATATACCTGTAATGACCAATCCAGTCGAAACCTTTTGCCGTTTGTATTCTCACTGTCTCTCCTTCCCTCAATGGATGAGGAAATCTGCTCAATTTATCATAACTGGACTCCTGGATAGAATGCTTTTTAAATAATTAAGCCTCAATGGTTTTGCTGTTCTTAGCTTTAGGCCTCAACAAACTGGAACTAATAGGCAGAGTTGTTCTGGTTTGCCTGGATAGAAGTCTTTGAGTAGGTGAGCCAAGAATATTGTCACGGGGGTATGTTTCTGAGATTAAGTAAATTCAGAAAGACATCAGTATTGTCACACTTTGACCTTTTAAGTAATTGCTTTGCACTCTGCACTGCACATTCAGCTAGTCCATTTGACTGTGGATATTCTGGACTACTAGCAATATGTACAAAGTCCCATTCTCTTGCAAATTTCTGAAACAACTGACTAGTAAATTGAGAACCATTGTCAGAAATAACTTTGTGTGGACTACCATAGACTGAGAAATTACATTTCAACATGATAATAATAGAGGATGGTAGGTTAGGTAGCAAGTCAATCTGAAATCCATTCGAATAAGAGTCTACTAATACTAAGCAGTGTTGATTGTTCCACTCAAAGATATCAGTGGCTACTGTTCACCAGTGTGGTTCAGGAACTTGACTTAGCAAAAATGGTTCTCTTTGCAAATGCAGTCTAGTACTATTGCATACTGAACAAGAAGAACATACCTTATCAATGTCTTTCAGTAATGAAGGCCAAAATGCCAGGGTTGTGGAACCTGGATGATCACAATGCAAAATCTGGATATATTCTTGTCGTAAGGAAGCAGGAACAAACATTTTAGGACCTTTGAAAATAATGCCATCTTCCATCAACGTTTCCATCTTTTAAGGAAAATAAGTTTGCACTTCTGGTGGTAAACTAGATTGCTTTGATGGCCATCCAACATTTATGTAGTGATTGAGCTTTTGCAAAATTGGATCAGTCTTTCTCTGATCTCTTAACTCATCAAGCCTAGTGGTGGAAAAATTGTGCACTGCCATCGCATTAAAGTCAAAATTCTCTGCATCAAGCTGTTCCGTCATATTTCTGGGCAATCTGGTTAAGGTATCAGCCAGATAGAGAAGATTGTCTTTCGTGTAGACCATTTTGAAATTGTACTTTTGCAATCTGAGCATTATTCTTTGTAATCTCACTGGAGTTGAATGCATATGCTTCTTTAGAATAGTGACTAGAAGTTGGTGTTCAGTTTCAATCTGAATAGCTTGACCATAAATATAATCATGAAACTTGGAACATGCAAATGCTATTGCCAAAAGTTCTTTTTCAACTTGAACATACTGCATTTCAGTTTGGGTAAGTGTTCTAGATGCATAGGCTACTGGTCTACCCTCTTGAAGAATAACTGCACCAAGACCAAATTTTGAAGCATCACAGGAAAGACTGACTGGTTTATTCACATCATAGTATCTTAATGTAGGTGGGGTGACAATTTTCTGCTTAAGATCTTCAAATGCCTTCTAGTGCTGTTCTAACCATGACCATCCAAAATATTTGTGTGTCAGCTCTCTTAAAGGTGCTGTCACCTCACTGAAGTCTGATATAAACTTGCCTAAATAGTTGACCATGTCTAGGAAAAGCTGCTTGCTTAGTCAAATCTGGTCTTAAGCGAGTACTGGTAAACAAATGACCTACATATGTAACTTCTGGATTTGCACTTCAGAGGGTTGAGCTTCAAGTTTACTTCATGTGCTCTGTCTAGACCTCTCTTTAAGTTTCTGTCATGCTCTGCTTCACCACTGCCTCCAACCAATAAATCATCTACTATTATAGCACAAGGATAAGCCAAAACAATTTGCTCCATTGCACACTGGAAGGCTTCACTTGCATAATTTATTCCAAATGGCATCCTTAGAAATCTGTCTCTGCCAAACGGGGTACCAAAAGTGGTTAGTAATGAGGATTTGTGATCGATCATCTCTTACCAAAATTTACTTTTTTCATCCAAGACAGAAAAAATATTGGCATTTGGTACTAGAGCTGTGACCGCTTCGACTTTGTGCATTGGATAATGTGGTCTCTTCAATGCCTTGTTCAAATCTCTTGGGTCAATGCATATTCTGATTTCATCTGAGCCTTTTTTATGACATGCTACTATAGACAACACCTATTCAGTTGGTTCTGTAACTGGAAAAGTTACACCTTGCTGTATCATTTTGTCCAGCTGAGTCTTAACTTTGTCCTGCATAGCTATGGGAACTCTTCTCGCTGGTCTGACTACTGAAGTGAGCTCTGGGTCTAACTTCATGGCATCTACAACTGGAAGATTGCCCAACTTGTCATCAAAAAATCAACATACTCTGAGAAAATGGCTTCAGAAAAAACTGGAACTAGGAGATTCACTTATTTGATGAACTTCTTTATTAAAAGAAAGCAGATTCATTCTCAAACTGTCTTTAAGACCCAATAATGACTGTACTGGTCTTCAGACTACATAAAATAACAAGTTGTAACAGTTTCTGGGCAAATAACATGAAAGCATCACTGAGCCTTCAGTTTGAATTTCTTCACCTCCATAAGTGACAAGTTTTGCACTACTGGCCACATTGAGATGCCCAATAATTCTCACTTTAGCAAATGTGTCTGCTGATATAACATTATACTTTGAACCAATGTCTACTTTAAGCTCTGTGGATTTACCATTGATCTAAACTGTACAAAACACTTCGCTTTTTGCCAATAAATTCACTGATCAACTCTCTCACCAACTACTGATACAACATCTACATAGAAAGTTGACTGCTGTGGCTCTACTTAGCAAACTTGCTTTTTTGTGTGACCTTTCTTTACAACATTGTGGGGTTTAGTTGATCTGCAAAACTTTTGAAAATGGTTCCATTTTTAACACTTGCAACATTGCTGACCAAATTCTAAGCACTTCTTTCTTCTAGACACATGATTGACACCACAATTGTGACAGTTAACAATAAAGCTAGACTTTGGTTTTGTTGATTCATGCTTGTACTGCACTGAGGGACATGCTCCTTTAATTGAACTACTCTTAGAACTTGCTGGAAAGCCATGAGGTTTCCTTGCTGAGCCAGCAAGCATTTTAGCTGCCATGTGCTTAGTCCTACTTCTGTTTGCCATGTGTTGCATGCTATCAACATTTGCTCTGGAGCCTGCTGAAACCATGCTCTTGTCACTTGCAAGCATACTTATGTGTTTTTCTGTAACTTCATGGATCTGGCAAATCTCAATGGCTTTACTCAATGTTAAATCACTGTCATGAAGTAAAATCTTTCTCACAGCAGCATTATTACTACCACATATGAGCCTGTCCTTTGTTAACTCATCCTTTAAGTTACCAAACTGACATATCTTGGCTTTGATTCTCAGGTCAGTTATATAAGCTGCAAACGTTTCCCCTGGTTTCTGATCTTTCATGCAAAACAAATGTCTCTCTAATGTAATATTTGTCTGGGGGTTACACATTTCTCTGAACTTGCACTTCAAACACTCAGGGTCCTTCCTTGATTCAGCCTGTACAACAATATGATGATTTTCACCTTCTCCCTCATATACTGCTGGTGCATACACAAATGAACACTCTCTTTCTATGGCCTTTGACCCAGCTAGGTTTAGCAAAATGAATGCCCTGGTGTATGCATCTTTATCTGAATAATATGCTTCCAGTTCTCTGCAATATTCTGATCAAATACAGGTGGTAAGGACTTTTGAAATTGATCTGCCATAATAACACATACCAGTGAAGGGTTTTACAAATAAGCACGCACATGTACACATGTCTGAAATTTATGCCAGTATTTGTAACTTTGCCCAATAGCACAACAAACCTTTGTATAACTGAACTTTGCAAAATAAGTGTCTCAGGCACTGTGATATTCTTGAATTTACTGTATTGCAAGAAATCACCTCTTAGTATAAGAAGCATATCAAATAATTGCATGATGCAAGCCTCTCTGTAACTGCGCTTTGCAAAAGAAGTCTTTTGGGGTCTGTAATACTCTCAAAATTACTGTATTGCAAAAATAATTTATCATCATTTTAAGAAACATTTCAAATAACTGCACAATGCAAATGAACTGGACAGGAGCAGCTCAGTCACTAACACTTTACAAATAAACTGTACACAGCACACTGAAATTTCTCAAAATGGTGGCACCTTGCTAGGCAATTCTTTACAGTACAAGAAACACTTTGTAATGGTGGCACTTTCTGAATAGACACACCCAGCTCAAGAACTTTTTGAAATGGCTATACTTTGACTGCACTTCACGAAATAGTTGCACTTTGCTCACATATAAACTCATTGGAATACAATGCACAGTAATAAGCACACACTGTAAGCACTTTACACACTTTAAGATACTTCAAATAACTCTAGTTATGCCCTTGATACAATATGAAGCTATAGTTATGCCAAAACGCAGCACTTTGCTAAAACATGCAGTAGCCTTGCTTTATTTATACTTAATGTGCCCTTTTTTGCCCTTATTATATTTGATTTGCTCATTTAATCTCTTTTCATACCCATTGTACTTTTCTTGTACTCTTTTTACTTTAAACATGCCCATTTTACCTTTAAACATACAAGTTTTGCTTTAAAACATGCTTGTTTTGTTTTAAACTTTATTTATTTTATTTTATTTTATTTTATTTTACATTTGTTTACAGGGCTAGTCTAACTGGATACATGTCCATTTTCAGTAGAGGCCCGGGGAGAAAAGCTCCTAGGTACATACAGCTAATTAACTTATTTCTATCTATGAATAACACAAATATGCAAAAGAAAAAATACAAACAATAAGCATAAACAGTACTAAATTACAGGATAAAATAACAATTCTAGGTAAATAATCTGTATAGGATGCAGTTTTTTTTTTTTTTTTTTTTTGCTTTTCCGTTGATCATTTTGTCAAATATCTTAGTTTTAAACATTTCCCTTAGTTAATAAACCTTTTCTACCTCCCACTTGTTTTATAATGTGGTTTGTGCCCTCTTAATGCTCTGTTTTACTTTTTTTTTTACAAAATAAGCAATTTGTGTGAAATGTCATTGCCTTTGATTCTTTTCTGGCTTTTTTGTGCTTGTTTCTCTTAGTTTACCTTCACTGTCATCTCTGCGGCTTATGGCTCCAAATATCTCTCTCTGTGATCCCAGTTCTGACACCATGTCACTCTCCTACTATGGACACAACAGAAGAGTCTTCATGAGTTCTGTTCAAACAACTTTATTATATGCAAACATATCATGATAGCAGTTTACTGACTTTTACTTAAGTAACTTATATACAAACTAACTACTGCAATCATACATGCTTACTTTCTGGATGCACTCTCAAAATGGCACTGGAAATAGCAAGTGCCTGGTATTTATATGTGCACACTCAATCTTTGACATGCTTCTTAAATCTACAGCACATACACACCGATCTACAGGGAGGAAGGAAATATCTCTGAATCCCACTAATAATAAAAATGATAATAATAATAATAATAATGATAACAAATCTGCTATGATCTTGACTTATGATAATAAAATAGAAATTGGAACATATTTTTGAATTTTGATAATATGGCTTATTATCTTGGTGCAATCCCTAATTTCACCTATTCTAGGAGAAGAAATATTAATAATATTTTAGAACCTGGTATGACTGTAAATTCAAAGAATAAATAATGGGACATTTAAATGTGATGCCTGGAATCAATTTATTTATGTTTCAGGTACAATCACATTATTGTCCCAAATATTAGAAGTATAATGTAAAAGTTTTTTTTTTTTATTTTACATGTAAGACATCTGGAATAGTATAGTTTTCCACCTGTGTGACATATAATGCATTCTAAATAGGAATTAGTGAATGCACTTTAAGAACATGCATTTATGAGCATGTCTATGATATTAGAAGAATAAATATTGATAATACTGTCTGTAGGCATGATCAGATATGTAGTTATTTTAGTACATTTGTTCTTTTTTTCTGTCCTGGAAAAAATGTAGGTTTTAATCTGAGGCTATGCTGAGATGAAAAAATAGAATATAAAGTGTTATTGTTGCAGCTACTCCTTCATCTTGGGATTTTTTTTCTGGCTCGAATGGATGCACTTCTATTACTAGTGTACTTATGTTAAGGTCAGCTAAGTTGTAGTTTATACTTGATTGCATTCCTTGACAAGGAATTCTCTTTTTATGTAAGTGATTTAATATTTATTTAGTTTTATAGTATTGTTTTAAGAATAATTGATTTTTTTTATAAAATTAGAATCATATATAATTGAGTGGTAGTTCAGGGGATATATAAATTGATAAAATCATAGGATTTGATCTTAGTTAAATGGATTGTGTTTCATATGTTTTTATGACCTGATGAAGTCCACAAAGTAACAGATGAATGTGTTAACCATTATTAAACTTGGTTTGTTCTGGCAGCATCTGGTAGTGTTTTGTGGGGGTGAGGTAGTGTGTACACTTCTGGTGAGATTTTCAGTGGTTCAGTATTAATGATCTTGATTACTGTTGCTTGACACAATGCTCCTAAAACTTTTTCATCTTAATAGTGTCATAAAATATATATTTGTCAATTTGCCTTTAATGTGACACTACATACTTACCAATTTCTATCTCTACAATCATTTTGTTGCATGTGGGATTATAAATATTCTGTAGATATATTCCCATTAAAAAAAAAATCCATTTTAGACTGGTGGTCATCGGAGCAATAGATCTTAATTGTTTTACATATGTGTGTGTGTGTGTGTGTGTGTGTGTGTGTGTGTGTGTGTGTGTGTGTGTATATATATATATATATATATATATATATATCTTTGCATCATTGACCTCATTTAAATTACATTCTTCTAATTAATTGTAACACAGGTTTTATTTTAGTATGCTGGTCTAAAAGAAATTTGTATAATTTGGAAAAACAATATGTATTACATTTAATTACAGAAAAGAAATAATCTAGTAAAATGAGAACTGATGCTTTAACCTATAATATTATTTGTCTAATTTGGTTTTGTAAAATCCAGTTAGAGCATTCTGACTTCAATGTATGTATAATGCTTTCAGTAGATAAAAGCCTGTCAAGGTAGCTAACCCAATATTTGAAATCATTTACTTTTAGCTTTATTAGACTTTAATTCCTTATTCTCTCTCTCTCTGTTATCCTTATTTTAAATGCTAAAGGTAAAATAGCAAATACACATTTTCAAAAAGGGTTTCTAAATATATATGGCTTCTATTTTATGTTATTTTTTTAAATATTGTCATATAGTTAGAATCAATTGTCTTTTTATAATTATTGTTAATATAATTTTGAAGACCCTTTAACATTTTACTAAATAAAAAAAATGCCATTGATGTATACGGTTTTAAGGCTGAAGTCTCACTTATTAATTCATGAGCTTCCTTCCATTAGTTTACACATATATATTTTCTACCCAATAAACAGTTATTTCAAAACTGGGTTCTATAGCACAGGTCTCAACACTAAGGAATCAAATACCGACATTTTTCAATTATCTAATATGACTGATTTGAGACAACTTAGGTTTGAATGGGTACCATTAAAAGGATATTATAATTTTATCTAATTTTCTTAACAGTGCTTTATGTGGAAAAATGAAGTAATATCTGCATTTCTTTCTATCTATCTATCTATCTATCTATCTATCTATTTATCTATCTATCTATCTATCAATCAAATGTTAAATTTATAATGAATAATCACCGGTGAATTTGATCAAAACAGAAAACGTCACAAAGACTTATTAGTGATTATCATAAATCGCCACTAAAATCATCTCACAAAAGTTATTGGAAATGTAAACCAATAGGTTACAATTGGGATTATGAAAAGTAAAATAGAAGAAAAGCATTTTACATGGGATGACTTTACTCCCACACCTCTTGATTTGGGGGGTTTGCCCTCAAACACCCAGAAATTAAATATACTAACTCCAGGATTACACATACTCAAAAAAGGGTAAAACTCCTTGAACTAGGTAATGGTCAATATAATGAAACTTGACCATTACATAATTGAAGAAACTGTACCAGGGACAGAAAACTCAACTATTTCATCATGGGACAATGTGCATGCAGCAATAACTCACGTAACACTCATAATGCCTTAGGTAATAAGATAATTTTAATCAACATAACTCAAACATTCAATGTGAAAACAATATTCCATTCTTAATTATTAAATTAAGTATATTTATTATTTTTTTATAGTTTATCTTAAGATGATCTATATATTTAGGTAAAATAATTCCTAGATATTTGAATGAATATTCATGTCTACTTAAATTATGTTTCAAATACATTGATTCATTAATGGGTTGACATATTAGTAACATTTCTGTTTCATTTGTGCTTATTTTAAATTTAGATTTTTTCAAACAATTTTGTACATTCAAATATATTAAGTTAAAAATTATTTATATACCCAATAGTTAATATTGTTGGATTGGGAAACAGTTGAATTTTTGATTGATAGTTATTATCTATATAAACTCTTTTAATATATGGACTGAACCTTTCACTATTCACAAAAATATTTTCTGTTTTGCAGCTTTAGTTAGATTATTTGCTTGGAATAGAAATGACATCACAAAACCCTCAAAAATACAGCAAAAACATCAATCCAACAAAATACAGAAATTCACCAGGCTGTTGAACCACCTCAGTTTATTCCAAGTAAATCTGGTACATTGGCCATTCACCTTCTAAGGATAATGAACCTGCAACAAAAGGTCACTTTTATACTGGTTAGGCTCAGTTAGTTAACAATTAATTAATAAATTATTTGAACAATTATTTAATAAACTTTAATTAAATTTTAAGTAATGTCTTACATAAAACTTTAAATAACATTTTAAATAACATATTTATTAATTCAAACCTTACTTAACACACTCATTTCTTCTAAAAGTTAAAATGTTAAAATTACTTCCAAATTTAAACCCCTAGGACATATTATTCTATAATTTAATATCCTTTTACTTTATAGTTCACTTAATTTACTAGCAAAATCACTCCCTCTGAACAAATAAGGTTGGGCTAAGACACCTGTATATATTTTCTCAACCTCCACTGTTTACCACCTTTTTTCCTTCCATTTCATCAAGTCATCTTCTGGCATTGTTTAAAAGTCCCAAGGAATACCCACAAGCTAAAAATCTATCCTTCACCTCCATTAAACCATCTTCCTTAAACTTCTCCTCTGAGAAGGTTCTTCTAAATTCACCATATGAGAGAGAGGTAATCAAATGTGGTGGATGCATGCTAGTTGCATGCAAAAAATTATTGGCTGCTGTCTCCTTCCTGTATGGTTTATGTTGAATAGTTGAGTAGTCAATCCCTCACAACCAAAAATCTCTGCATCCAAAAATGGAGAGACCCCTTACGTAATTCATATGTAAACCTTAGACCATGTGTATTCCTGTTTAATTCAGACAGGAACTCCACAAATTGTGCCTCATTAAGCCTACAAATAAAGAGCAAATCATCTATGTGCCTCTTGTACATGACTACATGTTCAGAAAAAAAAATAGTGGGGTACAAAAATTTCTTTTAAAACTCTCCAATATAAATTATTTAGTAAGTGGGAGCAAATGGATCCCCATGCTGTACCTTTCATTTGTAAGAAAACTTCATTGCCAAAAGCAAAAAATAGTTATGTGTCAAAATGAATTCCAAAACAGTAATGAGAGAAGATGTATGGGCTTCCTCCCCATTACATTACTGACTGCCTCTAAACCCCATCTAAGTTCAATATTGGTGTACAAAGAACTGATGTCCAATGTGACCCGATAAAAGTCCTCCCGCCAACCAACTCATTTCAAAATTTCACATAGTTCTAAGGTACTTTAATATGTGCTAGAACCCTTTGCAAATATTTCTTTAACTGACAATCAAAAAAATCTCTACATTTTGCAAATACTAACCAACTCCTGACACAGTGGATCTATCTGGGATCTATTTTATTTCCAAAACATATTACATTTTTGTTTGGTAGAGATATTAATTTGAAAGAGGTGTTGAGCTTTAGGCACAGGTGGTCAGCAATAGTTTTGGAAAGAAGAGACTCCTTTGCATTTGGGCAGACTCCTTTACATTTGTGCATTGTAAGGTCTGTTCTAAGA
The DNA here is from genome assembly GCF_019279795.1 of Protopterus annectens. NCBI lineage: Eukaryota > Metazoa > Chordata > Ceratodontiformes > Protopteridae > Protopterus > Protopterus annectens. The sequence continues at coordinate 406,747,353 of NC_056737.1, forward strand.
TTAGAAACGTAACAGGAAACAAAATTAATGGAAGAAAATTCATTTCCAGAGAGATATGTGATTGTGAAAAATGTGGGGCAGTGTATATCATTGGGTGTAGTTGTAATATTACTAAGTGGTATGTGTAGCAGACAAAGCAAAAAGTAAAAATTCTTATTTTGGAACATTTCAGGGACACAGGAAGTATGATTTAGAGTCCTGTGGCAGAACATTTTCACAGGATTCACCAAGGTTCAAATGCTTTAGTGGCATAGCCCAACCTTATTTATTTAGAGGTGGTGTTTTTGCTAGTAAATTAAGTGAATTAGAAAGCAAATGGATATTAAATTATAGAACATCATGTCCTAGGGGTTTAAATTTGGAAGTAAATTTAACTTTTTAACTTTTAGATGAAACGAGTGTGTTAAGTGAAGTTTAAATTAATAAATTTGTTATTTAAAATGTTATTTCAAGTTTTATATAAGAAATTATTTAAAATTTAATTGAAGTTCATCAATAAGTTTTCAAATAACTGGTTAATTAATTGTTAACTAACTGGATCTAACCAGTATAAAAGTGATCTTTTATTGGAGGTTCATTATCCTCAGAAGCCAAATGGTAGTGGTACCATATTTAATTGGAATAAACTGAGGTGGTTGAACAGCCTGGTGAATTTCTGTATTTTGTCAGAAAATAAATGAACTAGTTTGGCACAGAAACCAAAAAAGTAGCTCAGAACACCATGCTGAGTGAAATGTATTCTTTAATATACAAAAGTGCAAATGAGTTTTTACTTCAAACTTCATCAGCTGTAAAGTGAAAATGCATTTGCACTTTTGCATATTAAAGGCTTTACTTTCACTTGGCATCATGTATTGAGCTATGTTTCTTGGTTTTCAGATTTTTTTGCTTAGCTCTTTACTTTGCCTATGAGTTCTTCTGGTTATTTAAATTTAAGATGACCCTTAGAACCTAAATAAATTGCATTAGGCATGTTTATAAATTTCACTGATCTATCATAATATTCTTATACTTTAAATAGATATTTCCAGTTTACCGAATCAAAAACATTTTCTAAATCTAATGAACCGAAGGCTAGGTTATTCTTTTCTTGCATTTGCATACTTAACTAAAGTTGAGTCATTTGATGTTATCTTATTTTTATTTTCTGTTATACCATTCTTAGTCTTGTTTGATGAGGAAATTTTAATGAGTCCCACAAGACCATATTCTTCACTTTTATTACAAGTCATATAATGATTATCACTGTATACATCTATACCTGAAAATCTTTTTGTTTTGTCATGTATGCATGGATTCTAATGAGTACTATAAATATCATAACATTTATTGCACTGTAATCAAAGGATATGGAATAATTCTAACTTTATTGATTTTATTGTTCAACCCATCAGTCCTAATCTACATATCAAACTTATATGAATGAGTGTAAAATAACAAATCAAGGTCTGTGATCTCTAAAATCTTTAAGAATCATCATATCCATACACATTTTAGCACCTTAGCCACTGTTGCAATCCCACGATCCTTGCTTTTTTCGTCAGATGTATATTTGTTGCCTAAGACATCATTGAAATTCTTTTTCCTAAAAATTAATTTCCTTTCTAATTACTTGATATGATTTTTAAGCACTCATTAATTTATTACCCATTGCTGGAATCCAATATAAATTTGCAAAAGCAAATAATACTTTCTAAATTCCAATATTTACTATGGTAAAAAAAACTTTTGGCTCAGTGTTATTTAAATAAAATTAATGGCATAGTGTTTATTTTTCTCTCAGTTATAGCAAATTTTCTTTTTTCTGAAACAAGAGGCTGCCAAGATGTCATCATTTTTATAATTCAGATTATTATTTTGTTCAAATCAATAGGCTGCCTGTAAAAAGACCACAGCAGCTCTACTTAGAGTTAAATATTTTAGTATAGATCTTCTGTTGTTGTTTATATTCATGACATTTAAAGACATAACTTTTAAAGTGCCTATTTAGTTTTAATGAGCAAGCTCCATTAGATTAAAAAATAACCTTTCCCCTATAATATTACTAAATACAATATTCATATCTGAAATAAATAGCATAGAAATTGGGAATCAATAAACTATGATTCTAGATACATAATATTAGAAATGCATTCAGAGAAATAGCCTTTATTGTCAGCACTTTAAAATCCTTCACCCCTATATGGGTACAAAGTTCCTTGTTTGAATAATCTACTTAGTCTACCTATCTCACCTATTCCCTAATTAGATGCAACAAATTCTACAATATCAGTTACAGAAAAAATAACACCATTGTTAATTAAATCATATAGTATTAAAATCTTGTTTTATTGAGAATTACTGTAACTATAATTCCAAAGATCATCCTGTATCTATGTAAACTATAGTTTCTGTAACATACTATGAAATATGTTATTTTGACATATATTTTTATCCAGTATTTTTTTTAATAAATGACATAACATAGAAATAATTTCACTGTATAACTGTATGTTTACTGTTCTTCTTAAAACATAACTAAATAAAATTACTTCATTTGCAGGTACATAATGTAGCATTATAACCAATTTATTTGTAATATCTCATTTTCATAGATTTAATCATCAATCAAAATGGATCTGAAGTAGATTCTGTTTAAATAAGTAAATATCAGTTGGTTTTAGAAATCAGATATCTATATGTGCCCATAAATTCTAATATTATAACTAGTCATTATGTAGATTATATATTATTAGATTCTATACATATACTAACTTATTTTTGAACTACCATGCCAATTTATGTTAAAAATTTATATCATATCACATCCCTTTAACTTACTTATATCACACAAGGAAACCCCTACATGATTTCAATATATTTAACTTCTTAACTGATATAATATTTTACATATAAACTTTATCAATCTCTACTATCCTAGTAGTCTAAATGTATTCAGCCAGTAGATAACTGTCAACATAATCAGCTTACTCCTGCAGACTCCTACTACACTGTATCTTTAAGTGCTGTATCCTTAAATATTCTAAAATTCTTTACTAATGTTCAGATGTGAGAATCTAGGTATTATTAATTTTATTAATTTTTGGTAAAATATTTATTTTTCTTACTTTAAGAAATATTTTTGAAATAAATCATTGTTTCTGCTTAACCACAGTTAAATGTGCCTTTACATGTAAATGCTACTTTGCAACCTCACCTGACAAAGTTCTATATGTGTCATTGATTATCCACTTGTTAGTAAACAAGCACAAAGTTCTCAGCACCTGTGACAAACTGAATCGGTTCTGCCATTTTACAGCATTTAATTCTTTAGATTTTGCTCTTGTGAAAATTTTTTTTCATAGTTTCATTACTGAACTAGCTAATATTGCTAACAACTTGAAAAATTGTAATTTAATCCATTTAATGAAAGGCATTTAAATAAGTAACTCAATCTATTATTTCTGAGTTTTACATTGTGAATAAAAGCATCTATGTTAACTTTTGAATAGATTCAGATGTTTTAAATGTTTCTGGTTTAAATTTCCCTCCATATAACCGAAGGCAATGAGGGAATGGGCATTCTCTATTATTGAACTTATTTGTATACATAAGTTTCAATAAAAATATAAAACATTTAGCAGTATCTGGACAACATATTGCTATATTAGACAGTGGTAGATACTGTATTAAAGTTCAGCCAATGCATTTTAAACAGAAAATACTATACTAACTCATTATTTCTCAAACATGCACTTACCAGAATCTTGTTCAGGTGTACAAAACACATACAAAGAGATAATTACTTGTATTGCACATGTAATTTAAGGAAAAAAAACAGAACTTATTTGTCCTTGAGTTTTCTTAATGTAATGGTCTTCAGGTTATTCTTTTCCTCAGCCTTTCTACTCAGAGACACAGCAGCTCAATCCATATCCATTGATGCTTTAAAATATTATTATTGTGTACATAAGAAATTTCTTATTCTAAAATATGTAAAGGTTTTGGTCCCTAAGTTAAAATATTTGCATTTTGATGGAAAATGTATACAGACTTTAATAACGTGTTTTCTTCTATTCTTTGACAAGAGGATGACTTGCTTTCCCTTTTTGTACTGCATTGATGGACTAATCATTGTCAAGTCTTAAAATGCTTCATTCTGTTTTAGGATGAGGATTTATCTAGGCAGTTTTTATAACAAGGAATTTATCTGTATCACAGATGACTTTTGCTACAGTAGGTTATGGAGGAGATCCTTTTTGTTGATGGTTCAAAGCTCTATTGACTTTTAAGAAGTTCAAAATATTAGGAATCCAGGAAGTAAGACAATCCACCATGCTGTCTTCTTCAAGGTTTTCTGGAACCCCCCAAAATGCCTCATTTTCCCTATTCTCATAATCATCTATGTTTTCTGGGAGTCATTTGATTTGCTTTAATAAAAATTCCACTATATGTCTTCTTCTGTCAGTTTCCCTTCCATCTCATTTAATGCTGCATCCCTACTATCTATTCGGATACTGTGTTGTTGAATTATGCTTTTGTGAATGTCAGTCTGTTATAGTCCTCTCTCAGTCTATTTTTATAACCAAGCTGTTATTTTTTAAAGATAATTTATGTATACTAGACAGCAATGAAAAATCCTTCTTTTGTAGGTAATACATTTATAGAAGCTTTAGAAATGTTTATTTCTCCACAACAAGAGTGTATTAAACAGTATCCACTGATAATTTGTTGTTATGAGAGAAATTTTTTTTTTAAATATTGTTTTCTTAATAAGGTTATAAAGCTTCTTCTTTCAAGAAAATTGTAAATGGCTTTCAATAAATCCAAAGAACCCAAATAATCCTGTCATAGTTCTAAATGTTCTGCAAAGTACTTTCCTTAAGTTGTTAATATTCATAGGATCATAGGATCATAGGAGGTCACAAGGCTAATAGCCCTGGGGCTCTTACAAGCCTAGCCAAGAGTTTATCCGCAAAAAAGAAACCTCAGTCAGCACCTGTCACGCCATCAGTGAGGGACAAAGGTGGAACCCCTGGGACAAATGTGTGGTTTCCCATCTACTCATCAAGGTTGCACTTGAAGAGGGTCAGAGAGATACTCTGTTTGACATGTATGGGAAGTCTATTCCGGAGATGGGGCAGCCTCTGGGAGACAAACCTGTCTCTCCAGTAGGTTTTGTTGATGCCGCATATTAGATTTAGGCCTATTGAGCAGGTAATGCAAGAGGAGCTAGACTTACGGATATGGAGCATCTCTAGTAGGGCAGGGTCCAATGTGGAACCCCTGGGACAAATGTGTGGTTTCCCATCTACTCATCAAGGTTGCGCTTGAAGAGGGTCAGAGAGATACTCTGTTTGACATGTATGGGAAGTCTATTCTGGAGATGGGGCAGCCTCTGGGAGACAAACCAGTCTCTCCAGTAGGTTTTGTTGATGCCGCATATTAGATTTAGGCCTATTGAGCAGGTAATGCAAGAGGAGTTAGACTTACGGATATGGAGCATCTCTAGTAGGGCAGGGTCCAATATTGCCTTGTAGGTCAGACACAGATCACCTCTGAGAAATCTGTATGATACCAAGTAGAGTGATAGCAATTTGAGCCTATCCACATAGGACAGGTGTCGAAGGCCATGGATTCTGTTTGTGAGATATTTCTTTGGCCTTTCCAGTTGGTGCAGGTGTTTGGAGAGGTACATACAAAATGGGGCGCTATACTCAATTATAGGTCTAATGAGGGAGGAGTACAGAGAGGTAATAACCTCTTTTTTTCTGGATGCAATCCCTTTCCTGATGAGATGAACCAAGTAAAAGGCTTTTCTGACCACTGCCACCACATGATGGTTGAATGTGCGATTGTTGTCAACCTGAGTACCCAGGTCTCTCACCACAGGTTGTGTGGTTAGGGGGGTTGCCATTGATGTGTTAATCAGTAGGGGCTGTGTTTTTGCCAAATTATATGATAATACATTGTTTTACTTTTAACTTAAAGCCATGACTTTGGCACCAGTTATTTGTAGCTATGAGACCTTCTTGCAGTATGTTAACATCATTTGGGGAAGTCAATGACAGCACCCAACTTACAGTCATCTGCAAACTTGGTCAGCCACAGGCCCTTTGTCTTTGCCTGGACCTCTGAGAAGTAGATGCCAAACAGTAGGGGTCCCAGAACAGATTCCTGGGAACACCACTAGTGACAAGTCTGCTATCAGAGGTGGTGGCACCATTTTTGACCTTGTGAGTCCTATCTGTGAGCCGGTTTGCCACCCATCTAATGAGATAGGGATTAACACCAAGTTATGTTAGCTTTTCGATGATGCCCAAGTGGGGGGAGTGTGTCAAAGGCCTTGGCCAGATCAATGTAAGCTGTATGTACTGACTTTCCCTCATCCAGGGCCTTAGTGACAGTCTCAAATAAGTCAACTTGGTTCAATAGGCAAGATCTGTCCCTAACAAATCTGAATTGGGTGGGGTAAAGTGTTCACCATCTTGGCCATGCCCTCCTGTCAGCATTGCTTTTAGACTGCAAAAAAGATTCTTTGGAGTTTTTTCAGAGGACATTATATTGATAAATGTTTTAAAAAATATTGATGCAAATATAGTTTTGTACAGGAAGCTTAAAGGAGGAATAAAATGGATATAGATAAATGAGACAAATTGTTATTTTTTGATAGCATATAGCATGTGGAAAAGAAAATGTCATGCATTATTGTATAATAAAGTAATGGTGGATGAAGAAGTAATGATGGAAATTAAGACATGGTTATGGAAAAAAAGGGTGGGAAGTGTAGTGATTGAGATAGAGAAAAGAGTGTTGCAAATATTGCTAATGAACATTTATAGTTATATAAAATATAATTTACATTATTTGAAGTCTATCAATTAGGAAAGCCTTCCTAGTCTTTTTGTATAAAGGGAGCATGAAAAGTGAGGAGAGAGAGAGAGAGAATAAGTGAGAAAGAGAAAATGAAGCATTGATGATGGAAGTTGCTGATAATGAAGGACATATGATTTTCTAGAGTGGCAAGAATGCAGTTTCAGTTTTGTTTGCACATGAAATGCAGAGTAAGTGTCACATGGATGGTGATGTTTTGTAGAAAATGCTGAATGAAAGTGAACCTGTAGAGGGAGATGACCAGTTGGGGTCAGAAATGATGGAAAACTACTACTGTGAGTCAGAGGTATTTTTTCCCACCTGAAAATGTAGTATCTGTTAAGAGTAACAACGGTAATATTGTTTCCTCCATCTTCCTGTATCTAGCCAAGGCTTTCAGTACCATTTCACAACAAAAAATAATAGATGAACTAACCTTGCTAAATCTCTCCAAATCAGTATTAGTTTAGTTCCATAGTTACCTTGTACATGGAAAACAAGCTAATAAGTGGAAACAGGCATACTCTTTCTTCTTACCCTTTTTCTATTGAGGTATCTCAGGGGTCAATCTTGAATTCCCTATTATTCAACGTCTACACTAATTCAGGTCATAATGCCTCCAAACTTGCTTTTGTTGTGCAGTATGCAGATGATTTCATGCTCATGTGCTCTGCCCCTAACTTTGATTACAGAAAATGACCCATGGCTCTTTCTGTTCTATTGAAATCTCGTTCTCTAATGCTCGCTACTCAACCCAAACAAACCTAAGCTCATGCTGTTCTCACCAAAACAGCTCACCAGCCTAAAAGTCTTATTTATCATTGCCTCTAAGAAACAATACCCTAAAACAACTCATATCCAAAACAAAACTGCTTGGTGTCATCATTGACAATAACATGAAGCTTGATGCACACATAGCCCAAGCCATAAAAAGAACAGACCAAAAACATGTCTCTCTTTACAGAACCAAACCTTACCTAACAAACCATGACAGAAAAACATAGCATCTTCCTACGTACCCCCTCACTCCTGTATGTATCTTCTATTCTCACAAATGTTAAATTCACTCTCGGGTCTAAACTGGAACCATGCTATAACAAAATTGTCAAATTCACAACAAGCCAGATATCTTATTCATATCACTGTATAGGGTTGATGGAACTTATACAGTTTGAGATTTCAAACCAGCTTACTTATTCTCAGTTACTGACCACTCACTCACTAATCCACCTCCTTAGGCACACCTTCCAAAACTATCAACCAGCGAGGGATCTTTGCTCCACATTAAATTCTCCTTTTCAGAACCAAAGCTAAAAGTTTTTGCTGCAAAACTATGGAAATCTACTCCACTTTATCTAGAACAAATAGAAAAGCTGCCAAAACTCAAACTACAACTAACAGAACACCTAACCCAGTCATAGTTCTGATATGCCATACACCTGACTAACATCATAATTTAATTTTAATATCTCTTTTTCATATTACCATACTTTAGAATTTAAAAGGGTTGTTTTTTTAATACTTCCTCATATCTACATATACTCTCCTCTCTTCTCCCCTATGCTAGATAAGCTAAACTCGAACCTTTCATACTCATAAACTACCTTCAAAGTGTATACCTGTATAACATTCAAAACTTGTACCATTTCTATTCATTATTTTGCCAGCATACTCACTAGTAGTCTGTAAGTGCTAATTACAGTAAGGTCTGGTCATGTTCCATACTTACTTTCTGCCTGCTGTGTCTGTACTCTGTCATGTTTTTTCTACTTTTATATCTGATGTATAGTTACCATAATGTATTAAGACTATACCAGACTTATCTTATTTAATCATATACAACTGAATTCTATTTCATGTTTTTTTTTTTTTCTGTGGAGCTTTTCTCCCCAGGATTCTGCTGAAATGGGGATTGTTCACATCTTGAGCTTTGCTCTTGAGGTGAATTGCCTGGCATCCATGTCTTGAACACATGATATGCTCATTATGATCAATGATCCAATCATAGTCCTATATATTATTGAAACTTGGCATGCAGAGGCTGTTTGTCTATGAATCCTGCACAGAGAAAACATATCCTGAATATTGTAAGGGCATGTCACTTATGGACATTGTGATATGGACTAGGGATGTACAACAGAGGAGAGTAGGAGTGCTATGTAAATCAATGGTGAAAATGTCTTCAAGGTTAGGTACTGTTATTAATGGGTGCAATATTTCAGATAGGATTATTGAACCTCTTGCCTTTAAATCCTCAAGCTGTGAGAGCTCTTATGCATTTTGGTTATGAGACTTCTTATGATGTGACCTTTTTGTTGTTCTTATGAGATGAATATTTTCTAGCAAGACTGGGGGGGAAGATAAAGAAAAAAAATACTTTTCTTGGAATTGTTATGCAATTACTTCTGAACATCTTCAAAGTAAAAAGAAACTGCTGTGCAGATTTTATGGGCAGAGGTACAATCTAATCTGAAAAGTTATTCTGAGGAATATTGTAAGCAAACATTCTCTTTGAAACAGCCGACTGATGAAACTATTTGTGGACAGGAGCATGGGAGGTTTGGCAATCTTTGCATACAAGACAAAGAAAAGACAGTACAGTTGGCACATATTGTTATAATAAGTGGAAAAAGATGAACTGTGAAATACTGGAGACAATATAAACCTTGTTATTTTTGTGGAGGCTTTGAACATGTAATCAGGGACTGTCCAAAAAGTATTGTTCCCATTGTAGAGAGAAAGGACATTCTGTAAAAAATGTAAAGTATATCACAGAAAATGTAATGGTGAAGGACAGCTTTGGTTTGATTGTTCCCTTTTGCATGATGAGGGGATGGAAGAAGAAGGGTAAGGTGGTAAAACTGTCAATGATGCAGAAGGACAAATATAAGTTACATCTTTAATGATAGAAGAAATGAAAAATGAAATAGTATTGCTTGCTGTATACACTGGCAGAGGGAAAAGTGAATATATTCTCAAGGAATATCTGATTGAAAGGCAGCTGAATCATCGCTGACAGTAACCATAATAGATTTGGACAACCAATGCCAGATGAATGTAGGTAAGACAGTGAGATTCAGGAATAAATGATGCCATCTGAAACTATAATAGTGAGTAGAGTCAAGGCTAGAAAGAGGGAATTAAGGGTATTGATTGCAAAAAATGGAGAATAAAAAGGGAAAGGGGTGAAATAAATGTCATTGCTTTAAATATAGATAGCATAAAGAGTAGTTTGAGAATTATTATTGTTAAAATGGTATCAGTAAATAGAGCAGATGTGATATGTTTCATGGATGTACTGAAGCTGATAACATGCAGGGATCAGTTTTACTATGCATGGGCTAACACAGTAGAATGGTCTCTTATTTATGCAGAATGTTCAGGCTTAGAATGACATAAAAGTGATTAGCATGATTAAATAATAATTTATAGCAGCATATGGTGAGTGTTGTAGATCTAGTGGTCATTTGAATCGATGAGACAGTATGTACTTTATATGTACAGGCATCATTGTAAAGGGTATTTTAATTGTAGCTTAAGAAGTAAAACAAAAAAGGTATGTAAGATATTAAGGTTATGAAGGAAGTAATACCATGTGAACAATTAAGGGGGACATGGGAGGGAAGTTACTTATATATATGAGGGAATGTTTAAATAAATTAAATTTTGTATTATTTTCTGTAAGTTTGAAAAATTTAGAATGAGGAGAAACGGTGGCAAAATTTTAAGACCTTTTGGCAGTGTAGGCTCGTTTTGGTGAGGGCAACATAGATATTAAGTTTGAAAAGAGGTTAAAAGACTGTTGAATATGGTAGGAATCCAGAAATGTTGCAGATGTTATCAGAATTGTAGATATCACTTGGGAATATGAGTCCCTTTTATCAGTTGTGGGAAGAGTGGTGTGCTACATTTAAAGTGAAAGATAAATAAAGATTACAAGCAGGTGGAGAAAGAAGTATAGAAGCTTAGAAAGGAGCAATATGATTTATTGATGTGCTAATTTGGTAAGATGTTGGAACACAGTAAATTTGATTGTTTGAAGAAAGGAAAAGAAATATATAACATAGTGAAAAAGTGAGAATACTGCTTCACAGGCAAAGCTATATTGTTAGTAGAAAAAAGAGGAGTTACATATTAATATAATACATCCCTGGTCTATTTTTAGATGTCCGGGTCCTGTCTACTACCTGGGTGGTCCAATTGTGCAGTTTTGTGCACTACTGCTGTGCATGCAAACTAGCTGAGCTGAGCTCAACACTGCATAACCAGTGGCCCAAAAATTAAGAGATAAAAATGAAGTAATAACAGTCAGAAGCATAGGTCAATGTATGACATACACAGTATACTATGGTACTACACAGGAAATATGCCTGCATAGTTCTAGAATCCAATTCACCATCCAATGCACATTCAGAACACAGGATGGGTGCCTTAACCCTGTTTTTCACACATACACCTTTGTAGCAAGCATCAACAGTCATCCAGCACGCAAACAAACTAAACAGAATATACAGTTTTATTAAAATATTACATGTTACTTAGGTTCATAGGTTCATACTAGGCTATCTGCCCTAGGGCATTTATAAGCCTAGCCAGAGTGTGTTTGGCTTTTGCCACCCATTTTAAATTAAATTTGCTATGCCCTTTTTTGAGGTTAGTATACTGTGCCTCTGTCTAACAGTGACACAGAAGTGATACCCGGGGTAAACCTACAATCTCCCATCCACTCATCAAGATTCCTCTTGAAGAGAGTCAATGAGGGACTCTGCCTAACCTGGACTGTGATTTTATTCCAGAGTGAAGGGAGCCTCTGGGTTATGAATCTGTCCCTCCAGCATGTCCTATTTATTTCAGTGCTGAGGTTCAAGTCTCTCGAGTGCGTAGCTCGATGGGATTTGGATTTTCTGAGATGCAGCACGTCCATTAATTCCGGGTTGGACATGGCTTTATACGTCAGGCACAGATCGCCTCTGAGCAGGCGGTATGCCACTGAGTAGAGCTAGAGTTTCTTTAACCGAGCAGCATATGGCATCTGTTTGAGCCCTTTGATCCTCTTGGTGAGGTACTTTTGGGGTCTTTCCAGTTGCTGCAGGTGTCTGGTAAGGTACATCCCAAAAGGGGCATTGTACTCAATTATGGGCCTAATGAGGGATGAGTAAAGAGGCACAATGACCTCCCCTGATCTAGATGTGAATCCCTTCATGATTAGGTGGGCTATATAAAATGTTTTTCTAACCACTTTGGCCACGTGGTTGTCAAATGAGAGATTGCTATCAACTTGGGTCCCCAGGTCCCTAATTACTTATTCTGTACTTAATGGATTACCACCTATGTGGTAATATGTGGACACTTTGTTTTTGCCAAAGGGGATGACTATGCACTTTTTGGCATTTAGCTTTAGGCCATGGCTCTGGCACCAGTTGTCTGTTTCTATCAGGTCCTTTTGGAGGATGCTTGTGTCGGCTGGAGAGTCAATTATGGCGTCCAGTTTATAGTCATCTGCGAACTTGGTCAGCCACAGTCCTTCCGTGTTGGCCTGTACCTCCGAGAAATATATACCGAACAAGAGAGGTCCCAGGACTGGCCTTGACTACTTGTATATGTAGTGAAATGCTTCTGTTGTAAAATACTGCACTTAGTGATTACACACCCTGTTATGAGTTTTGCTTGCAAATATATAGCAGTGTTTTACAAGTCTGTGTTCCTTGGTCATTCAGCAGTTATTTGTCCAGTACTCTGGGACATACAGTGTGTACATCAGTCTATATCACTGCATTTACAATGTCAAAGGATATTAACTGGGAATAATATGTTATGCAGTTGCCAAATAAGGAAAGCCAGTCTGGATATCACAAACAAGCAGTGATTGTTCTTTTGGGGGTGGGGAAGCAAAGTGGTGCTCCTGCTATGGCACTAACAAGACTGTGTTGGTCTGGTTACTCTGCATATTTAGCATCCTGCCTGTTGCCTTATTTAGGTAGGGTTGAGAACTCCGAAACTGCAATGTGTACCCTTACTGCTGAACTGCTATCTCTAATGTTTCCCTAGTACTGAAGTATAGTGATGTAGGAGGATGGTTTTAGACTCATAGGTGGTGAGTCAGTGTACTATGGCTTGTCTCATAGCCAAGGAAAGGACATACAGAGCATGCCTATGCCTGCCTACAACCACACCTGCTGTTGGTTCCTCCTCTGAATCATCATCAGCCTGTGGCTGTGTCGATCATGTCATTGTCAGGAGGATGTGTTCCCCTTCCCCTTGCCGATCCTGCTGCAGATGTTCCCACTAAATTAACTTGGGTAGCATAGCACATACTATGAGCATTGAGGGACATGTTGGTGGATTGTAATGGTGCCCTTGGCCAGAGGTATGTAGACACTGGCACTGTGAGTGCAGTACCTGAAAAACATGCTGTGTGGCACTGCTGGTGGACCATGTGTTTCATTACAGTGTGTGTGTGTGTGTGTGTGTGTGTGTGTGTGTGTGTGTGTGTGTGTGTGTGTGTGTGTGTGTGTGTGTGTGTGTGTGTGCATCTCTGATGGGTTTCCTCAGCCATGAATCTAGAGCATAGCATGCATCCACACCTAAGTGAGCCTTGGATATATCCCCCATAGCACACATTTGGTGCAGTTGGGGAATGTGCAACATATGGAAGTTGTGCTAACTGCAAAGATTGCCAGGACATACATTCTACATGATTCCCATGACATTACACATGACTTGGCAGTTGTTCAAGTGGTAGACCTTATGGTTAATGTAGACCCTACGCTGTTCCCCAGGTGTTGTTCTCTTGTGTACATGACTGTGATGTATGGCACATATTACTAGAGGATAGTGTGATATATGTTACAGTGGTAGCATACTTGTGATCTTCTCCTCTGAACTTGTGTTAAAATATATGTTCCGTCTACCATGCTGTAGTATAGCATGCAGGAATGTTTGGAAGATCCCAGATGCTGATGCCTATGAAACACCAAGCATGCCCCCTGGTAGTCTGTTAAGGGTACCTGTGGCTAACATACTAAGTTAAACACATATCTGAAATTCTACTGGGATGGATTCCCTGTGTTGGCTCTGGATCTGACTCAAGGCTGCCAGAGGTCCCACAGTTCCTCTACTGTGTTGTTGGCCTACAAAGTCTTCACCCTCTCTGTCTATGGTTATTGGTAGCAGCAGGAGCAGCAGCTTCACCTTGTAGCACACACAAGTGCATGTAAATTGTAGCTGCTACTAACAATCTGTCAGTACTTACGTTGTCACTGCACATATAAGAAAGGACATGGTGTCTACATTGATGCCTTATATCTTGCTGAGTAGCTTCACGGGATTGATTGATTAGCCTGCAACTCAACAGTGCATGCTGCAATTAGCATCTGTGAGGCACAGACTAGGTCAGATGCAATCAATTAGTAATGTACACCATTATAAAAAGGCAAATGTCTAGCTAGGCAAACCAATGTGAATGAGAGTTGTATCAGAATTCAAACTCAGATACACATTTAAATTGGAACAGTATATTTCAACAGAGGTGTATTATACTCTATCAGGTATGCATCCATTATGTTACCTAAATAATGCACATGTTCGAATGTACTTAGGAATGATGTGAAGTAAATCAGTAAGCATTTGTTAGAACTGTACTCATGACATGACCTTGTTTACAAGCCATCTGAGAGGATGTAGAGTAGACTGATGGTCTAATGCTGTGTGATAACTATGCACTCATGTTTCATGGCTAGACCCTTTGAGAGCACTTTGGAAGTTACACTGTGGTTTGGTTAGCACATTTGTCCCTTAGCCTATTATAATTTTTATTTGGGGGGGGTGAGTCCCTGATATGGCACAAATTAGAATGGACTATTGTTTTGGATATGTGAGCATAAGTGACTATCTGTTATGGCACAAACAAGGAGATGTTCATCATGCTACTCTTCTTGTCTTGTAGCCCCCGTGTTATTTGTTGACCACTGTGGAAAATACTGAGAGTTTTCATATACTGCCTTTTCTGTAAACAGTTTATTTCTACTTATGTGATCCTTATATGTGTTAACATTATTTTGTCTTTCAGTAAACAATATGCTCGCTCGGCATAGGCCATCTTTTTCAGAGGCAGAGAATGACTTCATTACTGAAGCTTTAAGGCAACATCATGTGGTCCTTATATCTAGGGGGTGGGCCAATATGTTGCAGTGTGTGGCCGTTTGGGACAAAGGGGTCAAAAATGTAAATGCAGATGGTCAACAAAATCGCAGCTATGAGCAGGTTCGACACAGCCATAGACATGACTCATGCTGCAAGGAGGCGTGCTGCTGAAGTGGCACATGATTGTCAGGCCATTGGTGGTGGGCATGCAGCAGAACAACCACTCACCTCCACCAAGGAATTCCTGGCAAATATTGCCACTCAGGAAACTTCCAGCAATCCATCAGTCAGTTATGTTCTGGACATGGGTGCCACTCCTGTGTCTTAGGAGGGGCTTCCAGGTAGGCTTCATTAGATCACCAGTAAAATATTGTAGCATTCATTGTGTAATAGTGTTTATATTTATAGTGTGTGTCAGGTTGCTTTTTTGGTGTGTGTATTTAAGATAGCTGCAGTTTTCAGGTCATTAAGAGGTTGTCAGTTACATTCTCGTTAACATTGCAGTTACTGTACATATAGATTATTGAAAGTATTAACCCATGTTATACTGTTAAATGTGGTGCTGTTGCCATTATCTGTCCCTTAATTTTTTCCAGGGCAATCAGGAATCCAGAGATATAGGCCTCCTGCAGTTGGTAAGCAGAATTGATTTATGTCAGTAATGTAGAAATATTCCAACATATCTGCTATAATGCCATCTCAGTCCTGCTGTATGGATTGCTGTACTGTCTGCATACTTGTCAACTGTGCAGATTTGTGCAGAATGTCCAGATGTTCATAGGTTCATAGGTGTGTACTAGGCTAATGACCCTGGAGCCTTTACAATCCTAGCCCATAGACGTGCCCTGGCATCTTATCGCTCGACGTTAGTTCCCAGTGCCTCTATCAGGTAGAGCCACTGGAGTGATCCCCAGGGTGAACTTTCTATTACACATCCACTCATCATGATTTCTCTTGAAGAGGGTCAGCAAGGTGCTCTGCTTGACATGTATGGGAAGTCTATTCCACAGCATGGACAGTCTCTGGGTGAGGAACCTGTCCCTCTAGCATGTTCCGTTGATTGTGGTAATGAGGTTGAAGTCTCTGGAGCATGTGGTGCCGAGGGATTGGGATTTCTTTAGATGTAGCATTTCTGGGTCAGACATGGCTTTGTAAGTCAAGCAGAGATCACTTCTAAGTAGGCAATATAAAACAGAGAATAGCTGGAGTCTTTTGAGTCTGTCCATGTAGGACATGTGTTTAATGCCTATGATCCTCCTCGTGAGGTACTTCTGTGGCCTCTCCAGCTGTTGCAGGTGTCTAGTGAGGTACATGGCAAATGGGACATTATACTCAATAACTGCTCTAATGAGGGAAGAGTAGAGAGAGATGATCACATCTTTCTTCTTGGATGCAAAATCCTTGGTAATGAGATGTGCCACATAGAAGGACTTTCTGACCACAGTGGCAATGTGGTGGTTGAAGGAGAGGTTGCTATCAACCTGCGTCCCCAGATCTCTTATAATGATTTCAGTGTTCAGTGGGCCATCGATGTGGTAATTAGTGGGAACTGAGTTTTTCCAAAAGGGAATGACAACACATTTTTTGTGTTAAGCTTAAGGCCATGGTTTCAACACCAGTCATTAGTCTCTGTGAGGCCTTTATGCATCAATTGGGGAGTTAATAATGGTTCCCAGCTTGCAGTTATCTGCGAACTTGGTCAGCCAAAGTCCCCTTTTGTTGGCCTGGACTTCTGAGATGTAGATGCAGAACAGGAGAGGACCCAGGACCAATCCGTGTGGGACTCCACTCATGACTGGTCAGCAGTCTGACTTTCACACTGTGTGTTCTATCTGTGAGCCAGTTTGCAACCCACCTAGTGATATAGAGGTTGATGCCTAGTTTGGTGAGTTTATCAATAATTCCCAAGTGAGGAATGGCATCAAAGGCCTTGCCCAGATTGAGGTAGGCTGTATGCACTGCCTTACCTTCATCCACAGTCCTGGTGACTGACTCAAAGAAGTCAACAAGGTTGAGCAGGCATGATCTCCCTTTCGCAAAGCCAAATTGTGTGGGGTCTAGAGTTTGGAGATTTCTTATATCTTTGTTGATCAGGTCCATGATGATGTGCTCCATAACTTTATATATCAGACTCGTCAGGCTAATGGGGCAATAATTCCCAGGGTCTGTAGTCACTCCCCCTTTATGGAAAGGGATGACTGTAGCAGTGCACCATTCGGTAGGGACAAAGCCTGAGGTGAGGCTGTGACTGAACAGGGGACACAGATGTGGTGCCAGTTCACTTTGTAGTTCATGTAGAACACAGCCAGGGATATTATCGGGTCCCATTGAAGCTGTATTCTTGGCCTTGAACAATGCACCTTTAACCTGTGCTGCAGTAATGCTGGGTGCCTGGCATTCTTCTGGTATTGCGATTGGCCCATTGGGGGGGGGGGGTAAAGTTGGCACTGAATCCGTCAGCCAGTATATTGGCAATATCTGTTGGCTGAGTATAGGAGGTACCATTGTGCAGTATCTCAGAGCAAATCTGGGCATTGCTGTGGAGGTTCTTGATATAGCTATAGAAGGCTTTGTGATTGTTTTTAGTGTCTGCTGCAATTTTGCCTTCATAGCTGGCTTTAGAAGATTTGATGATGGATCTCAACTTTTTGTTGAGGGTAAAAAGGGAGTTTTTCCAGTCTTGGGGCTTCAATGTTTTCTGCAACAGTTTCTTCCTTCTGTTGTAGAGTTTATCAATGGCAGGAGACCACCAGATTGGCTTCCTTTTTTTGAAGGAGAGCATCTTGGTTCTGTTGGGTATGGCTAGTTCCATGCATTTGTGTACGTGTCCGTACAGTGCATTAGTGTATGATTTGGCAGTCATGCAGCTATTTTCCATTGGCATGGGTGCCGTGAAGTTAGCCACCTCTGTTTTTAGGTGTCCAAAATCAGCTTCAGAGACGTTTTTCAAGGTTTTTATCTTTGTGGGGGGGGGGGGTGAGATGTGAATTTCCATGGTGTGGTCGGATCTGACCAGGAAGGGATTGACTATTGGTGTAGAGCAATGGTTGATCATGTTAGTAAAATCCAGGTCAACGATGTTGCTTCCTCTAGTGGGGTTCAAAATGAGCTGGTCCAGAGCATCAGAACTGATGAATTCCAGGAAGCATTGGGCCAGTGTATTAGTGCTTGAGTAGTTTTCCCAGTTGATGGAAGGGTAGTTGAAGTCTCCTAGTAAGAGAGTGTTGAATTGGACCTTGGTAGATTCCAGGGTGCTTAGGAACATGGAGTGAGAGTCTAGGCACATGGTTGGGGACTATAGCAGGCTATGACCTGGATCGCCGTCTTACCCAATGTTAGCTGTACCTGAAGTATCTCAGATGAGTTATGCTGGGCTACTGTTCTGGAGGTGTGCATATCCTTTATGAAAATGGCAACACCACCACCTTTGGAGGTTCAGTCCATGTTTCAGGGCCAAAAGGTGTGGAATGAGTTATAGCCTGGTAGCACAGGGGTGCTTTCTGCCGCTTTAAACCAGGTCTCTGTTACAGCACAAATGTCAGTGTTCTCCATTTTGAGGACTGCTTCGAACAAGTGCATCTTGAGATTTAGACTTCTAGCATTGAGCAGCATGACCCTCAGACTGCATTTATTTATAGCTGTTTCAGTGGTAATTTGGTCTTTGGAACACTGCCTAAAAAAGGCACTATAGGAGTGGCAAGAGCCTTAGCCAGTACCCGGAAACCCAGGGGTGACAGATGCAGGCCATCTCTGGCAAAGTATTGAGGTCTATCAATCATGTCATCCCAAGCAGACAGATACTGGATCCCTTTAGAATGACACCAGAAACATAGCCAATTGTTGAAGTTAATCATTTTTTGTGTGTACTGCTGTATCTTTCTGGGTGACAGTAGGATACTGCTCAGGGCTAGTCTCATACCAGCCAGGCCACATAATCCTAGAGCTAAACCATATCGCTTTTCATGTAGTCCAGCGCGGTGTGTCTCAGATCATTCACACCCACATGGACAATGACAGAGTCATACTTGTACTTGTTGTGGAGTGACCTGAATGCGTGTATTATGTGTCGTATTCTGGCACCTGATAGACAGCTGTTACCTTCTCCTTATTCAACCTAGTGAGTGGAACATCTGTTTACCTCACTATTGAGTCACTTATGATTAGTGTATTGGGCAAGGTGTTTAGCCTTAGGGGCTTAGGTTGAGGGGCACACTGTGGAGGTGAGCTATGTGTCCTGTGGTTTGTGCTATGTTGTGGTGGTCAAGTGTGTTTCTGTCTTGGAGGTCTTTGCTGTTTGGGTAAATTTCTATTGAGAGCCTCCGCTAAGGTGGGTGTGTGGTTTGTGTTTTTATATAAGAGTTGTGATAGTGGGTGTTCTGGAGAGCTATGTGTTGAATGCAATGTGGTGCAAGTGCTGACCTCTTCTTGACCAGCTAGTCCGGTCTTGGCTGGAGAGTCCATAGCTTCCAATTTGGTGATATAAGTGCATCTCTCACAAGTCAGAGTGCTGGGAGGTAAAACGAGAGGAGAGGGTTGTCTGTGTACATGAAGCAGTTGCTGCAGTTCCTCAGAATGCCCAGGTGCACCAGGTTAATAGAAGAAAGCACAGGGAACTGCTCTTTAATCATGCCAGGAGGGGTGTGACTCATATCTCTGGGCCGTGTTTATGATCATATTGATTGAGTTGCAAACTACTGACATATTATTATAGAGCGCAGACATAAAATAATGACAGATCTCACATTAAAAATCCATGCCACTCATTAATGTCACTGTGAAGCAATACCTGCTAGTCTATCACCTTTCTAGGTTTGTAAGGGCAGTATCTCACAGTACCTATTCTTGTGTCTTTGCCCACCCATTTTTCATGGCTTTGTCCACATTCCTTGCCCTAAGAGGTTGAGAGGTATGAATGTTTGCAATAGTGACAGCAGTCTAGCTCGCTTAACATATATTGCAGCATAGTAGTGCAGGTATTAATATATGCCTGCTTTCCTTCCTTTTATCACAGGTGAACATAGAAGCAGTTATGTGTCCCCTATGCCACCTGATGTCAGTGTCACATCAGACTCTGATGATAATGTTGGCCAAAGTGAGGTACAGCCTGGGGTTGCAGAGACTGATTCTGACAAAGAGGATGACATCCAGTGATCCCCCTCATTATCACAAGACACAACCAGTATGCCTATTCATACCCAGTTCACCGAGGCCATAGATATTGGACATTTGAAGGGCAAGGACATTGACCAGGGAAGTGTGACTACTAGTGTGGCTTCAGTGACTGTTGAAACTAGCCATAGCCAAACTGTTGGCAAGGTGCCACACAGGCGGATTGATAGGGGTGCTCGGAGGATGCCTGCTGTCCGTCCTCAACCTGTTGCAGGTGTCTCATCAGGTGTCACTTGATGTATGTTTAAGGCCATCATGGAGGCTCAGGAATGTTCTGAATGAAACCTCCAGGAGAATACTCAGGGTTATAGATACAGCACAGTCTGACATCCATGACTGCCTCCACCGTGTTGCTGATTTCTTGGATTGTTTGAATAACACGTTGGAACAGAATGTGTCTGCGAGAGAGCGCAGTGTATCTATCATGGAATGCACACTGTCTGTGATGGAACATCTGCTGGGAGAGCAGCGTCATCCTCATGGGTGTAGGTCATCAACTACATCTGCTGAGAGCCAATGTGGCCATGCCCGAACACGCTCCCAGAGTGGCAGCACTTCCACTGTTCCAGCAGGGAGTGTACTGTCCACACCCAGATGTAGCACGCCATGAGGTCATGGTCCTAGGCATTCCCATGAAGGGAGCATGTCCAGCAGACATTGGTTACCTTCTGGTAGTAGCACATCATCTGCCTTGAGCATGGAGGTGCCAGTGCAACTCCTGGAAGACCCAGTTATCATGTTCGGGGGTGGAGACGATGAACTGTCAGCTCTACCATGCACGTCTCACAGCTGTCCAACATATAGACTTGTAGGGCTAGCACTGAGCTTGGGTGTGTTCATGCAGACACTCACACAGCAATGTCACATTGAGGGCACCTACAGGCACACACACAACATTGACATGGTCTATCTTGTTTCTCTGGCTTAATTGCACACACACACACACACACACACACACACACACACACACACACACACGCACACACACACACACACACACACACACACACACACACACACACACACACACACACACACACACTCTCGTCAGCCTTTTGTGTCAGCCTAGGCCTCCTGCACTCCCATACAACACCCTGTGCAAGTAATGATAACTGGGCCACATCCCTGTCATCTACCTTTTGGATTCAGGGATACTAAAGCTATGTGTCTGATGCACAGGGTGACTATCTATATTAATATGACATTATTACCTCCATTTCTGCTATTGGACTCATAATTGTACCTGTCATTTAGATTGTACATAGCCATTTACATAGTTGCTAGCATAATAATTTATCTACTTTATAGTGGATGCTTTGTGTAAGGCGTTGAATTCTAACAGTTAAATGTGTCTCATTAATACATCTAACTTTATCTTGAAGGATTGTTTAGTACAAACATATTAGTGCACAGCCAAAGTCAACCCATCAGATTCAGAGCTCAGAATTGTATGTCAACACTGAAGACAAATTTCATCAGAACAGTAATACAGGATAATGTTCCTGTTTGTATGTACATCACCAAAGGTTCCGAGGTCATAGGATGTGACTAGGGTATTGACCTGATGAAGTTTAGAAGCATAGCCATTACATCACAATATAGTATTAATCAGATATAATGTATGGCCAATTTTTGTCAGGAAGGACCATCCATGTCCAGGAGTGAAGAAGCAGTGATCCTTGGCAGAAAACATTTTCACAGCAAGTCATCCAAGATGTCCTTCAACAGGCTAATTAATGTAGGTGCTCTGCTTGACATGGATTTGAAACCTACTACAGAGGAGAGACACCTCTGTGAGATGTATCTGTCTCACCAGCATGTCCTATGTATGTCATAGTGTACATTGAGGTCATTGGAACAGGTAACTCAAATCTCACTTTACTTACTCATGTGCAGCATTTTCATCTCATTTTGGCCTCAGATAGCCATCTAACGCATACATAATCTGCCTCAGATATATCTATATGATAATGCACATATTGCCAGATACATCATTCTGCCCACAGAAGATACATGTAGGAGAGCCTCTGATGTTTTATTACCAGACATTTTTGAGGTCTGTCAAGTTGGTGCAGGTGTCTGATAAAATACATTTCCAAGGGTGGTTTATATTCTTTCATACAGATGATTAGGGATGAGTATAGGGGATTACTACCGTATTTTGCCATTCATATAATGGTGTTGCTAATCAGATGTATGATGTAGAATGTGTATCTTCCCACAGTAGACCCAGGTTGTAGTTGGCATGTGTTGTAAGGTCTATTAATACAGAAGTGGGGAACCATGTACCAATGGTTATTTTAAAATAAGCAAAAACATTTATTACCACAGCATATGCTGATGCATTTCTGTGCAGTTCATGTAACACCCATGGTTTTGTCAGCAGTCATTAGTGCCATAGAACCTCTGCTTTGTTCAGGACTTCTGAGACATCTATGTCAAACATGAAGGGCCACAGCACTGACACTTCTGTTACCACACAGGTGACATGTCTGCTGCTTGAGGTGAAGTCTTGTACTGTGACTGAATGTAGTTGGTCTGTGATGCCACTTGAAAGCCAACTGATAATCTAGAATTTGATATTCACCTTGGTTAGAATCCCAGTAACAACAAATGTTGGATTATCTGGAAGGCCTTGGCCATGTTGCAATAGGATGTGTGCACATCTTTGACCTTGTGTATGTCTCTGGTCACAGTCATGACTCCCACCAGGTTCTGTAGCAACAAGACAGCCTTGACAACACCTAACTGGAACACATCTAGTGTTTGGAGGTCACTTATTTCCTTGTGTCTGAGTTGCATGCTAAGTGCATCCATTGCCTTACAGCAGGGTTGCATACATTTATGGCTCTTAATTGCACTTGTATTTTGCCAGTCATCTCTTGTGTGGTTGGAAAATGGTGACTGTATTCCATTCAATGTGGACAACAGCAGTATCCAGACTGTGGTTGAATATGGTGCCTAGGGAAGTAGCTCACTGTTGAAGCAAATGAAGAACACAGTCTGGAATTCCATCTGGTCCCATGGAGACTGTGCTCCTAGTCTTGGAGAGGCCAGTGATAACTTCCTCATTGTACATACCACAGCTCAGAGGTGATGTGTCACACATGGTTAGTACTAGGTGTGGTGGTGCCAGGGGGCACTCTTTTCAGCCATTTGTCTGCTAACAGGTTTGGAAGTTACACTGGGTCAGTGTGTGCGCTACCATACACAATTTGATTCAACTGCAACTGAGTTATATCAGTTTACAAATGTACACAAAGAAAGCTCTCTGGTTATCCCTGGATATGTTGTTGTGTAAAAGCTTAGTGTGGTTGTTCTATGTGGGTTGCCTTCCATCCCCTGGTTTCTCAATGTTGCATTTTTAAACAGCAGCTTCTTTCACTTACTCTATAACGTAGTTATGACAGATACACACTGTTGTGGTTTGCATTTTCTGGAGGATCTTTAAGCCTATCAGGCATGCCTGTATGTATACATTTGTGTAGATGTGTAGACAGGGCATCAGGGAGTAATGTACTATAGCTGTCAATGACCTTTGTGGAAAAAGCAGCAGCCAACTGTATTTGAAAGCAAGTCTATTCGCGTTAGTGCAGGTATGAGGGCAAAGTGTTGCAGCCTCTACACACAGTCCAGAGCAGGTAATGCAAAGACACACTATTAAAGCCCAAAATAAGTCCAGACACACTAACTGTTAATTAGACACTCCTACTGTACACCCATGCTACAAGTGTGGGGTTTCTCCAGATAGGGATGTCATGTTCTTCTACCTATTTTTTGGACAGTACCATTCAGGCTTGCCATAGCAGATGTTCTGCTTCCATTTCTAAACATTCTCTGCATCTTGCTCTGTCACACAAACCACCTACATGTCCTCTGTCACCACATCCATACATCTTGTCTTAGGCCTTCCCTTTTTTATTCTTACCTGGCAGCTACATCCTTAGCATCCTTCCCCCAATATACCCAGCATCACTCCTCAGCACATGCCCAAATCAATACAATTGCACCACTCTGTCCTCATCATTAAACTGTACAACCCGAGCTGATACTGTAATATATGGTTATACTCCTGTCCATCCTTAGCCCACACAATGCAAACCGTAACATCTGGCACTCTGTCAACACCTGCAATGACTCCTGCTTTTTTGTCTGTGGCACCATCTGTGACCCATATGACATAGCTGGTCTGACTACCATCCTGTAGACCCTCTGTGTCA
Source organism: Protopterus annectens (assembly GCF_019279795.1). Lineage (NCBI taxonomy): Eukaryota > Metazoa > Chordata > Ceratodontiformes > Protopteridae > Protopterus > Protopterus annectens. The sequence continues at coordinate 406,771,736 of NC_056737.1, forward strand.
GTGTTATTGCCACCCATCTGTCAAAGACCACTCCTGACACTCTTCTCCATATACTCCACCATGCATGCTCTCTCTTCTACACTTGTCTTCCAGACTCAACATTACTCTGAACTGTTGGTCCAGAGTATTTGACATCATATGCCTTTGTCAGCTGTACCCTCTTGCATTCTAACCATTCCTTTATCCTCCCTCTCATTCACACAAATATATTCTGTCTTAGTCCTGCTGACCTTCATTCCTCTTCTCTGTAAAGCATATTTCCACCTACCCAGGGTCTCTACACTGGTACCCTAATCTCAATACAGACCACAACATCATCCACAAAAAATGAAGTCCACATGGACTTGTGTGTGTTCTAATGTGTCAACCTGTCTATCATCATTGCAAACAGATAGTATGATGTTTGTACGTTCAATAACAGTAATGTCACTGTTGTCTGTCATATGTAAGATTATGTGACATCCACCCATCTGTCAGGTCAGTGTGTGACCATGGCCTGCTGTGACATATACATATCCAATAATCTGATATAGCTGATGGCATCAGCAGTGCTTATTGAACACCAAAGGACAGTGTACCTTAAGGCTACTGTAAAATGCTCTTTGCAACATTCACCAACAGCTCATACACATAGAAACACAGTTGACTGCAGTGAGAATACAGCAAATACTTATCTAAGTTTACAGACTACAGCTCAGAGTACTTAACACATTCCACAGCACATGTCAGGACTGCAGGTGATCTTATAGTAGATGACATCAGCAAGTCATATGGAGGACAAGAGGTTGGAGGCCTGCCTCCACTGGATGTTTGTGCAAGCACAAAACAGTGCAAACTCATGCCATTTGTGAAGTCAAATTGGGATACACATGTCTACTTTTGTTTACACACACACACACACACACACACACACACACACACACACACACACACACACACACACACTTGACTGCAGTTAGATTAGTACCCCTATCTATCTAATTTTATGGACTACAGATTGGAGTACTTAAAGCATGTGCCACAGCACAAGTCTGATTTTAACAGGACTGCAAGTGACCCTATGGTAGATGACATCAGAAGGCCATGGGGGGGGGGGGCAAATGTTTGGAGGTCCGCCTCAACTGGATGTTTGTGTAAGCACCAAAACAATGGAAAACTATGCCATTTGTGAAGTCAGATTGGGATACATACTTCTACTTTTGTTTATACACACACAGTTGATGGCAGTGAGATTAGGACTCCTGCCCATCTAACTTCACAAACTACAGATAAGAGTACCTAATGCATGCACCACAGCACAAGTCTAATTATAACATGACTTCAGGTGATCTTATGGCAGATGGCATCATCAAGTCACGTGGGGAACAAGAGGTTGAAGGCCTGCCTTGACTTGATGTTTGTGCAAGCACCCAAACAATGTACGCTATGCCATTTGTGAAGGTGGATTGGGATACACACTTCCACTTTTGTTTACACACACACACACACACACACACACACACACACACACACACACACACACACACACACACACACACACACACACACACACACACACACACACACACGAGTCGACTGCATTGAGATTACAACCCCTAACTATCTAAGTTTATGGACTACAGATCAGAGTACTTAATGCATGCACCACAGCACATGTTTTATTTATGTAGGACTACAGGTGAATGTATACTACATGACATAACCAAGCCATGTGTTCGACAACAGCTTGGGAGACCTGCATAGTCACATTGCCTCATAGTATCATCTGAGGCTAGTAGCCTAGCAGACAAATACTATTTAGTAGCCTAGTTGTGTGACAGCAATAGCCTTATTGAGCCAATTTTTCTGTTTGCATTTGGATAAGCAAGCCTGTGAGCACCATTGATTGGCCCTCTCCATGATGGAGAACACAACATCATATATTACAACTTGTACAGGGTGTGATATATTTGTGGAAAACTCAAGGTGACCCAGGGATGTTGTGCTTGTTGATGTTGATGCTGGTGGGGAAACAAAGGTATGGCTTTTCAATATAAGTACATATTCTTATATTGTACCCTCAATTTACATTTTTTCCACATGTAATCTTAGGGAGACATGATGTCTGAGAATGATATGGCACCTTACCTCTCAACTGTCCAGATTTTTGCATCATGTCCAGATGTTTGACTCATATTTGTAGTTTGTTTCACACAATATTGAGGATTTTCTGGAACATCCATGGCAAATCATTGAGAAATGTGGTCAGTAAATAATGGCAGAGATCTGAATTTCACATTTCATATCCTTCATACAGTTCATGGAAATGCAACACCTGTTAATCTATCACCTTTCTAAGCTTGTAAGTGCAATATTTGAAAAGTGTCCCTATTTTTGGTACGTTATCCCCCCATTATTTCTGGCATTGTTCTGATTTACTACTCTAATAGGTTGATAGGTATTTAGGGCAACATGGGCACACTCAGACAACACACAACACACACACACACACACACACACACACACACACACACACACACACATATCTATATATGGTTTACTATTAGATTTTCAAAGCGAACTCCATCGACTGTACTGTTGTCAAACACGGAAGTTTGAAAATGGAAATATCGAACACCAAAAGCCAACCTAGGAATTGTTTTAACATGGGTTAAGATAGGTGTTCAGTGTTATTGCTGAACTACAAACCTCTCCCCTATCTCAACCCATGTTAAAACCCATTCCTAGGTTGGCTTTTGGTGTTCGATATTATCGTTTTCGAACTTCCGTGTTCGACAACAGTACAGTCGACGGAGTTCGCTTCGAAAATCTAATAGTAAACCATATATATATATATATATATATATATATATATATATATATATATATTCACTTTATAATCCTGAAATCTTGAAATATCGAATATCAAGATCATAAAGCCAAAACCTTAAAAACCCAAAACTACAGAAGTGCGAATTTCAAAATCGTGACTCCAACACTAACCATACACCACACACATACACATACACATATACACACACCTTCCCCCCACACACAAACACACAAACCTACACTACATACAAGCAGGGGGGCCCACTGCATCCCCCATGTAGGGGGCTGCGCTCCCCATACCCCCCTACTTAAATATACTAACTCCAAGGTCACACTACACAGACAAACACATGAAAACACCACCATACAAGCTACATTCCCCTCGCAAACACACATCACAGTAACAACACACACTAAAGCCCCTAACCAAAACCCTTAAACATAAATACTTACCTGAACTTCCAGCTATCCATTCACACAGTGCAACACCAGAAGCGCTACTTCAACTTCTCCGTACTTCAGGATTTTGAAATTTGCTCTTCTGGGGTTTCAGAATTTTGAGCTTTCGGCTTTATAATCTTGGGATTCTGAAATTCGATATTTCAGAATTTTGGAATTATAAAGTGTCCCCATATACATATATATATATATATATATATATATATATATATATATATATATATATATATATATTTACTTAGAGAGAGAGAGAGTGTGTTATAGTGTGAGAAGAACTGGATTTGCGCTATGGTTAACTAAGTATACATGCATGAGGAGCATTACTCACATCTCAGTTTTACTATTATGTTATATATACCTGCTACCGCAACCTACTCCTATCCCTAAGCCAGGACAGGATTTCCTGATTCCTAATGGCATTGATTGAATGCATCCGGTGTGTCTGGTTGGCAGTCAGACGTAAATCCTATTTCTTCTTTCACTGTTTCTGCATGGCTGAGCACCACGCAATCCACCTAAGCTTTATCAAAAAGTTTTAAACATGTGGCGCACAACACAAATGTGGAATTAAGACAATACAAAGTTGATAACAGTATCGGACAAAGAGTGACACTCTGTAAAACACAATCTATTGCTAATACACATCCAAAACCTCTACCTGTATCAGGATTTGAACCTACAATAACATTACAGGTTCATCAGACAGGATGGCTGCCTTAATCCTTTTGACCACAGAAGCAGCTTGCCAGAACAGGGGTCATTCATCATACAACCACCTGAATAACAATGTACACTGCTATACATGAGTTACCTACCACATACAATGTATGACCAAATCTACAATATTCTCCTGGAAATGTGGGGGATAATAGTTGTGACAAACACCCATTTACCGTAGGTTTTGGGGCCGCACAGATGAGTTACTGCTATGCCATTTGCAAGGGGACACTCCTGTTTTGGGGTGAGGGAAAAAAAACACATCTACGGTTAGGATACTGTCAAGTCTAAAGTCAGAAACTGCAATGTGTAGCCTCACTTTCTAGCTTCTGTCTTGAATGATGTACCAGTAATCTGCTGCAGTTAGACTGTATGAAAGTTTCATGTATGAGACCTATTACTTACAAATGGACACATACTAGTAAAATAGTGTCAGTAATCACGTTACTTACTTTTCTGTACAAATACACCACTATTTACTTGCATACTTTACCAAATTCATAGATACAAAAGATATTTCATAACACTCCACAAGACTACAGTGTAGGTTGAGGAACTACCTTGCAAATTCAGCAGTTGACACAACAGTAGTTCAGGGATGACTCTGTCTGATGCAAGCAGTATACAGCCAATACACAGATAGGTACAAGTCGTGTGAGTTGCCTGGCATCATTTTAATGTATGTATGTGAGTATGAGAAAGGTATCAGTCCCTAGGTCCCTAAGTGGTCAGTGAATGTGCTATGTGCTGTCTTTTAGCCAAAGCAAGGGCATACTGAGCACACCTAGGTCTGCACACAGGGACAGCAGCTGGGGGTTCCTCCTCTGAGTCCTCCTGTGACTGTGATGACCTAGGCATTGGTGGGTGCATATATGTCCATTCCCCTTGCAGATCGTGCTGCAGCTGTTTCTAGCAGGATCAGATTGTGGAGCATAGCACATATTGTAAATATCTGGCCCTGTGAGATGTTCTCCCAGCAAACATCTGGTACAGCTGTAATGTGTGAGTGGGAGTTGTGATAACTGCCAGGGATGCCAGCACACACATTAAAGATAATCCCCTGAGGGTTGCACATGACTTGGCAGTTGATGGTGTGCTATCCCTTGTGGTTAATGTAGATTCTACCCTACTCATCAAGTGGTGCCTTGATACATCAATCTGTGGCACCCAATACTTCAGGATAGTGCACTACATGGTAGAACCATTGCATATTGCTGGCCCTCGCCTCAGGGATAAGGAGAAATTATATGTGCTCACTGGTATGTAGGAACATAGCATCTAGGAACTGGTGGAGTATCCTGAATGCTGATGTGTGCAACATCCCCATCATGTCCCCAGCTGGTCTTAGAAAAGTCTGTATAGCTAATATCTTAAGGGCTACACATACTTTAGTTTCCACTGAGATAGGTTCTCCTCAGTTGGCTCTGGAACTGAGTAGAGGGCAGCAGAGCTCACAGAGTTGTTGTAATATGTCCCTGTCCGCTCTGTAGTGTTCTACAATCTCCAGTTCATGTAGCACCTGGAAAGTTACCCTGGGCCTAAATACTCTTCTCCTTCTTGGCCTAGGCCTATTGTCAGCAGCACCAGCAGCATTGGTTTCAGCCACTAGCACATGCAGATTTAGAATTGCCGCAGCAGCCCCTAGCATCATCCCAGTTAAAATGTCAAAGTCTCTACTCCAATGGTCTTGAAGTATCGAGGGGAAATCAGAATGTAGGCTGCATGCATACTTTATACATTTCTTGGGTAAATTGACTATGTTGGATTGGCTAATTAAGATGGAATTAACCTGCTTAGGATATAGTTAACATGATTTAAAAGTCTTACTTCAGTGCGCAATAGTGCGCAATGCGCACTGGTATACAGCAGAGCGCAGCTGTGCATAACTAATATAAGGCATGTAAAAAAATGTTATGTTTTCATCCCTGTTGTCATGAAACGCACCAAAAATAGTAATTAATGCTACTTACTCTTCATTTCTATAAGCTGCAATGTCAGAACAGTATGAAAAAAATTGCCATACTCTGTACTTGAACCCAGGACCATCTGCACTCTTGTTCAATACCTAACACCTGGCACCACAAGAGTAGTAATATAAAGTCCTATAACTGGAGGATATGAGCAGATCACAGCCCCACTTACCGTGTTTGTGCAATGCCCAGCAGTGCTGTGCAATACTGATTGAATGCATTCATTTTCTATTTTTGGATGTCTAGCTCATGTCTGATATGTAGGTGGTCTGCTCAAGTAAACAAGGTATGCATCACCATAACCATTTACGCAAAGTGGCACACTGCACGAGCATATGTAATACACACAAAAAACAAAAAAGTTACCTGACACACACCCCTGATGTCATTAACATCCATGGGAAACATAAGCACCGTGTAGGAGCTTACATGAAGTGAACAGCCCTATACAGTTTTTGCTTTTTGATTTTCAACAAATCCACTGATTTTTGCACTAATTTGTATAATATCCATGCTGAAATCCTGGAAACTACATGGTCAGTAGCCATGTAAGCTGTGCAACAGTACGGGAGTACTACTTTAAAGACAGAGGGCAGGGTATTATTTTACCTATTGTGACACTACATTATTGCTTCTCTTTTCAATGACATCTCTGTTATTCATATTTAAAACCTTTTGTGGCAAGCAGCACACTGTGCAAACATGTGGTTAAAAAAATACTTTAAATGTATACTATTTTTGACACACCCCCATAATACTTTTGGACATCCACAATGCATACATCTGCCATTATATGTGTGTTGTTACCTTTCCATGAGCATTCTGTCCATATTTCTGGATATTTATATGCCCTTGCTTCCATGTAGACTCCTGTATGCAGAACCAACATGGACACAGAGTCTACACAGTTCTGTTGAAGGTTGTTGGAATGTTCCCCTGTTGTGTTGTTTCACTTCATTAGCATACATTTCAGCTACTTATGCTGAAATTTGCATTCCATGAAAGTTTCCATATTGCGCGTGAATGCTCATGATTGAGCACTGCTGCACAGAATTTACTGAATCTAAAACTGTCTGTGCCCATGCTCGCATCGGACAGCAACACACACATGGAAAAAAATGACCATGTAAGCTTTATTGAATTTGAACCATTATATATTTGTCATTAGATTAATTACTGGTCAAGCCTCAAATTAAATGCAAATGTAAAACACCACAGCTCACAGGACAGTGGACCCTTATGAGTTTCAGCTGCTGGGATTTTATAGAAGGTTTAATGATTGAATGTATTAAAGTATTTATGTATAATTTATGATGTAAGTATTATGTATGTACAACATATTTTTAAATATATTTTAAGTATTTTATTGGTGGGAGGGGGTAGTCACATGATGTTTATTTGCTAATTAAGCTGTTGGAACACAATATTCATGGTTCTGATGAAGCCTGGTATTTGGACTGGGTGAAAGCGCTTAACAGATATTGTTTCCAGTGGAGTCTGATTGTGGATGTTCTATTAAAGTGTTTTTACTTGCTATTCTACCCTGTTTGGAGATCGTTTGTGGGTCCACCGTCCTGTGAGCTGTGGTGTTTTACTTTGGTTTTGTGCTTGTGTGCTTCTGATTTTAAATGCAAATGTGCTGATTAAAGGAAAACAGCTAGCAGGAAATGTACTGCTGTGTTTCAAGACAGTAAAAGGAGTTCAGGATAAAGGAAGTTAAGATATTTAAGGACATAAACATGGGGATGATGATAAATGGAAGACATGAAGATGGAATCAAAAAGAAGTCAAATGTCTCATATATTTATAATATGCTTATGGTTTATTTGGAAAGGAAGAATGGGAGAAACTATAACAATAGAGGAACATGAAAGCTTTTAAAAATAAGGTTGTGATTACAGCAGAAAAAGGGGTGAATTGCATATTATGTAAGTGTACTGTTTCATGTTTGTTTTAAAATGTATATTACTTAATGACATTTTTAATAAGTGTTATATTGCAGTTTCTAATAAAGTAATCTCTACAGTTTTTGAAAAGTGTTATGGAATCTTTTAAATCCATTGGTGTATTATCATGAGAAAAAGCACAAAGATTTGGGGGAAATTGTGCAATAAGAAAGAAGTATAAAGTGTGAATTCTTCTAATCACAATGTATTATACTTCCTTTCTCAATAATTCTCCCCCAAATCATCATCCCCCATTATAATATTTATTAAAGAATTTGGATTGAACATGCATTTCCATACCACCCAACATTAATGTAACAATGTTAGACACACAACAGGATTTCTCTGTTTTAGTGTCTCATCTGAAGAATGACACGTTCAGAAGTGAACCCCCATGTTGCACTGCAAAGTCAGTAATGGAAAAATAAATTCAATCACCTGGGTTGGGAACAGAACTCCTACCTGTTTACCTTCAGCCACAGAAACTGACTAATATTTATTTGTTTAGCCATTTTATGTGCCATTTCCTTATTGTTTTAAATGTGAAAAAAGTATGTATATTAAACTAGTAAAGAAAAAAGAGTACTTTATATGTTCAATGTAAAATATTTTTCTCAGTTTTGAATTTTCTGTGACTCAGAAATACAAGTAATCATCGTGCAGCCTAGCAGGAAGCAGGGAGATGTGTATCTAGCTATTTCTAAAAAAAGAAAATGCTTTTCTCCTTTTAAACTGTATGCCACATCTGTAGTAAACACCTGCTATAGTTTATGTCACATATGGAGCAATTGTTTGTTTGTGTCTTTTGGTGGTTAGGGGTCGCCACAGCGGAACTCCGGTCCGCTAATGATTGGTAGCTGATTTTTACGTGCCGAGTTACCAGCCCTGACGCACAACCTTCAACGAAAGTATGCCCATTCACGCATGTCTCCACACAGAAGACGCTCTAGCTGAGAATTGAACTGGACAGCATCTTACTGTGAGGCGACAACGCTACCGCAGCACCACCGCCAGTGCTTAATTTTTGAAGTCTGGCTGCAAATGCAATGCCGTCATTATTTTCTGAATTCTAGCAATGCACTGAAGACTCAGTGCTACAGCACTTCGGTTCTTACTGCAAATGTAATCCTGGCATTCAGAAAATGCTGGTAATGCACTGAAGACAAATTGGGATCTACTGATCACGTCCCAACACATTGTAATTGGCGTGGCTGCCCAGTTTGCCTAGACTAGCTATATTTCAGGACATAGGAATCTGACACCTCATTAAGTACCGTTGAATGTTAGTAACATAGTGCTTTACAAACATTTATGCAGCTTTACAGGTAGCTCAGCCTTAAAATTTTCACAGGAGGGAATCAATTTAGTGGCACCTTGGAGGATTGAAACACATAATGCAAGCAGTAATGCTCCCCTAATATTTATAATTAGTTTTGCTTTTTTACTTTATTACTTGGTTTTCTATGGTAATTCGCAGGTCTGATTTATGACTATTTTAACATGATTTGTATTTACTGTATGCAGTGGTTTAATTTGGTGTACTGTATATTTAAATTGACCTCTTAGGTTAGCATAAATGAAATCGTATTTTCTGTTGCTGTTGGGATTGCTAGTTTTCTCTTCTTGCTTACCTCATTCATCCCCTGCCGCTTTCTGCTCTGCTTCATTTCTTGTTTAAAGAGGCTGTGCCGTCATTTTCATTTGGATTTTTTACCTGCTTTGATGCCTTATACTGTGCCTGATTGATCGGTTAATATACTTGAAATTTGAGTTTTAGTGATTTTACTGTTGTAACGTGTGTTTAACTTGTGTTGCAATGTTCAGTTGTCTTTTGTTTTCTTTCCTTAACACAGATTTATGAATGTATTTGAGTTGGGTGTATTTCAGTTTTTGGTAGTTTATCTTCGCTAAATTACTTTTCAAGATGGTCGCAGTTTGCTCTGTAATGGTTTCTGTGCCTGGTTTCAGTTCTAGCTTAACTGTAATTTGTCTTTTTGGGAAGGATCTTGTTTTAGTGGCGCTATGCAGAAGTAAAAGTCCTATTGCTTTTGGTTTGTTCAGTCAGGTTTCGAGTCCTAGACAAAACACTTTAGAATGACTGGAATACTACATTTTTGTTTAACTTCATAGAAAAATGCAAGATATGATGCTTTCAAAATTTATATTCACTGCAGTGAAAATACCCATGAAATGTAATCAATAACTAAACTCCACAAAAATAAAAAAAACTAAGCTCCTTTCCTTCAACATGGAAAAAGGGTACGAGATGCTTGTCTTACTGTAGGGTGGTTGCACTCCTGATAGAAAGTTCACTAAAAATGATGACTGTAGTTCACCCAGGACCGTAGAAAAATAAGGAATGCTGTGCTGGTCCACTAATGAAACCAATAGAACAGAGAGACGATGTAAAAGGACTGTCTAAACGTTAATAGTTGATTAACTCCAAATGAGAGACTATTTTGGTCCAGAAGCTGCTGCAATTGTTAAACCAATGCAGGTCAAACAAGGGTTATTACGTCACATCTTTGCTCCGTTACATTATCCAAGACTTTCAGCAAGAAACTTCTTTTCACCTAGGTCCTATCAGTTTATGTTACCATCCTGAGACATGTGTGCATTACATTCTAATTAAAATTGCGTTTACTACTCAGTAGGGTATCTCGGAAATAAACCTAGAGTTAAAAAATACTTGCTTTCCAATATTCTTGGCATACAGCACCGTTTTATGTTTGTATGTGTGAGGGGGGGGTGACGGAATGATGTGGGGGGCGCAGTAAGTGCCTTTTACCATCCTGTACTAAAAATGACCAAGAAGTGACAATTCATACCTCTCAAGTGTACCTCATTACGAGGAACGCACCTCATTTGGGGTCTTAAAACATTCATGTTCCTCAAAGTTCCACATTGAAAGAGTCTGTCACACATTCAGTGTTAGGAATTTTTAAGTGAAATCCAAGGTAAATAGAAATTAATCATATTAATTCATCAAAGGATCTTCTTTATAAGTAAAACCAGCATATTTTAACCATCCTATGACCTTCCTAGCTGAAGTTGTTAGTAATCCATTAGTATGTGTTCCACATTTTGCCCATTTGTTCCACATTATGAAGGCGAGTGTTCCTCATTTTGGAGATGGAAAGTTGAGAGCTATGGTGACAATGAATTTCTGGAATCTAATATGCCATATCAATGCAGGTGCCGGTTATATATCAATTAAATTACCACAAATGAAATGTGAACTATGCTCCTTTTTTGGAGTGTATCTTGCCATTTCAATGCGTAGTGTTAGAAACAACAGGCTGATTATAAACTATCGTGACTAGAGCCACGTAGCTCTCCGAAGGGGATGAAGAGATTCCTTAGAGCTGCTACCCATCTCTACAAGCAGCCAAAGAAGCATACAAGACAATTTAGTGCTGACGATTTTTTAAGACTTGTACATTAACCGAGTTTCATTATCAGCTGGCGAGTTAAATGCAGCCGTCATGGACATTCTACTAGGTCCCGAGAGGCTTACTCAGCAACACAGATTGCAGGGGGCAGGTACGTTATCCTTGAAAGGGGCAAAGGATGAACTGAATATCAGTGTCTTGATTTTATCACAAGACACCAACAAAACAATTTCCCTTCCTATGGATGAGCGACTTCCCAGAAAAGGGAAATGTTGGCACCGCGCAGTTCTCTCTTTTCGGAGAGGAAATCGTTATAACATTAGTTCGAGATGGTGGTGGTGTTTAACTTGTTTTTAACTCTGTGAGGTAAACATTTTTAGTATGGTTGCTGTTAGTTCGAGTTCAAACAGCAGCTGTGTTCGGTTTTATTTTAATGATATAACTATTCAAAAATGCATTTCCAAAAATATTGTGGAGAAAACTATGGTAAAATCAGTCCATAGGTAAAATGAACTGTACAGTTCCATATGTGTGTTTTGCACGAAAGGAGTGTGCCACAGGTGATTATTTCCATAGAGGAATAGTGGCAGAATAACCTTGCTTGATACGTGTATACACTTAATTTCCAAACATTAGTGGTCACTGTCACGACTGCACTTGCTAGTAAGGTACCTGTAAGCGAGACTAATCGATTGAATACCAGAAAGAAGTGTTGTATTTAGCTATGCATAAAGTGTTTGGCAATAACTGTCAAGTTATCTGTTGAAAAATTCAGCTTACAGCCAAGGGGTGGGGGTAAAATGCCTAAAATTAGGGGCAAGACCAGTGTTTAAATATGACATTTCTCATAATTCTCAAGTCCATCTCATTTTGAGTTTTGAAAAGCCCATGGTTCTGGTGTTCCACATTGAAAGTGTCTGTCACACATTCAGTGGTAAGAATTTTTCTAACTAATATCCATGGTAAATAATACTGAATCGTACAAATTCACCAAGAGTGTATTTTTAAATATAAACCTACATGATTAACCATCCTATGAGCTCCCTGTTGAAGTTGCTTATAAACTGGTAGTATATGTTCCACTTTTGGCCATTTGTACCTCATTGTGAAAGGCAGTGCTTCACATTTTGGAGATGGAAGTTTGAGAGCTATGGGTCTAATTCACTTAAAAGGTTAACAGGCCAACGTTTGATATCAACGTACATTTTTCTGAATAACGGTATGAAACTCTATGTCTGGCATTGCTGACTGTAATCATCAGTGACATTATCAGAAAATTATTAAAAAAATGTAGGAGGGACAGGGCAAAAGTATAAGGCAAAATACGGGACATTCTGCAAAATCACTAACATTTGAGAGATATGGTAGCTAAATTAAATTGGATGGAATTGTTTTGTTTTCTGGACTTGCCTCCCATAATGTGTTCATTAAGGCATGATTTTTGACATTTCTTGGATTGCACTATCAATATTACAGTTAGCGAGTAGGATTGCACTTAACAATTCTATTTATACTTTTCAGCTTTTCTTAAACCATTAACAAAATCAAAGAAGTACCCAGGGAAGATGGAAAACAGCGATCCACAGCTTCGATGTCAAACATTTAATGAAGATAACACCAACACTCCAGTTTACTTTGAAGGTTTTCTTAAACCATATTAACACTTATTGCAGTATGTAGGATAATCATAGAACACAGCAGGAGTAAACACTTTTGGTGTGTGCCCTAAATGAGCCTAATCACTGATTTTGATTACTTTATTTCACATAATCAGGTTGCATATTGTGGTATTCGGGCTTGTGGTGTGGCAAGCTTTTAGCTGGAAAGACTCACTAAATTATTTGTGTGTGGCAAGAAAGAGAGCTTTGAGTATTGTCATTTATTACAGTACTGGATGTATTTTCTAAGGTTGTAGCTAGGCATACTCGTTATACACAACAGACTACATTTTTTTAGCATCCCACATAAACTTTATAGTTCAAACAGCACAAAATATGTAGAAATGTCTAAACCAGTGTTTTCTGTATAGTGTTATACAAACTATTCTTTCCTGAGAAGAATGCACCTATAAAACAGCCTTTCTATCGTTAGAAGTGGCAACAATTGAAAGTGACCCTTCCAAAGTACACAAGGGCAGCATTTTTGAGAGTTGTGTACATTTTTAAGTGATAGGTCGATGGTGGGTGTGACAGCCTATGGTTTGAGTACAAAATGTACATTTCTGGCTACACGCCTGATATTTTATAGTGGGATTCCATTAGGGGCTTACAGAACCAAGCACCTAATCAAATGGGAAATAATCATGTAAACAAATTCATTTATTTCAGCCTGAATAATTATGTTTACATGGTGAGTACTACTCTACGTATGACGTTCTACGTTTAATACTATTAGGAATCTGCATATTGCTGAATGGAAACAACATAAAGTAATGTTGTTAATACAAATGGTGAGAGTGTTTTCAAATAATACCAGATCAACTGTAATGAAAAACAACTGTTACCTATTGCAAGCTCATACACTACATTGACTTAGCACGTTATCACAATTGTAGTATGTTCTATAATCAAGCCTGTTACACTTATTCCCTAGTTATTGGTTCTACCACTTATTATAGAAAACGTAAGAATTTTTTTTGCCCTAAAATCTCAAGGACATTTGTCATTATGTGCCACTTTGTTCTCCAAAGCTCTAACTTTCCTCTTTCTATACATTATGTTCAAATTCGGTGGCCACACAGAACTTTTCATCTGCGGGTGGTATATTATATTTAACCATACGTCCAAAATTATATGGCCGAAGGACCAAATAAGAAGTCCATCATTTAATAAAACTGAACAAGAATGTCGCCTTATAATAGAAACACAAAATGTATGAGGTCACATACACAGCTCCCCCTCTCAAACTTTCATCTTCAGAATCAGCATCAAATCCAAAAATAATCAGGGGCAAATATTTCAAACCAGGGACAGTTTTAAAATGTTTGAACTATTAACTAGAAAACCGGACAAAACAAGAGAATGTGAATTAACGAGCATTTTCTGAAGTAAAGGAGATCATTAACTCTAACACATCAACAATCCGCTACGTTTCCCCCACAATCGACGGTTTTATGTGTAATTAGGATGCGGTTGCTACAGTTTCAAATACCCAAAGTGGGAAACATGAAATTCTGTAGGCCAGCCCATCCCCACAACCAGACCAAAGGAACGCACTTCATTTATTTTAGCCAAAAAGGCTCGTTCTAGTAGAATTTGAAATGTCTACTCTGCCTCGTGTAATATTTGATCTTTTAGATGCAAAATAATTGTTTTATGCAACTATTAACGACTTAAGAAGGACGCATTGTTTTGTCCTAAAATCACAGGACATTTGTCACTTTTCCTGTGTGCTTCTTTTAAGAAGATAAACACCCAAATAGGGACTGCCTTGCATAAAACCGGACAGGTGGTAACCCTAGGCGAGACGGAGAAAAATATTCAGCTAAAACCAGGGACGTTCCTGAAAGTCAGAGGCAGTCGACAGGTATTCTATAGAAAGAAATCCTTTACACAACCACGTTACAATTAATGAGAGCAGGAGGTGTACTCCAATTCAGATTATATGTTTTGGAATTGGTTTGTCGCAGATACTTGGAGTCCCCACTCTGGGGAGAAAGAAGTCTACATTATTAATAGTGGCAGAAGAAAAGCAGTTCGATCAGAATGTTTCAACTAGTATTAGAAAAAAATCATTTAGCTACCTGTGACATCTTGGCCAGAACATAAGGGAAGAAGAGAGGAAGAGAGGTAAGGAAAGAAGGTGGAAGTTAGGAAGGAGTGCTGTGCAGATATAGGCATAAGTGTTTGTTAGTTACTAAAAGATTCGCTTCTCATGATTTGTCAGAACTGTTATGCTTTGTGCTACCAACCATACCTCTCAACCTCTTATAGCAAGAAATCTGGACAAAGCCATACATAATGTGTGTGTGTGTGTGTGGGGGGGGGGGGGGCAAAGGCCCAAAAATAGGGGTACTTTTTAAATATTGCTCTTACAAACTTAGAAAGTTGATAGAATAACAGGTTTTGCATTAGAATGAATTTTCTGAAGGGCATGAAGTCTGAAACTCAAACGT
The DNA here is from genome assembly GCF_019279795.1 of Protopterus annectens. Classification (NCBI taxonomy): domain Eukaryota; kingdom Metazoa; phylum Chordata; order Ceratodontiformes; family Protopteridae; genus Protopterus; species Protopterus annectens. The sequence goes on from NC_056737.1 coordinate 406,787,145, forward strand.
CTGTGTCGTTATTTCATGGCTTTAATCATCAGTGATTTGCCAGAAAATCACAATTTTATGAGAAACAGACCAAAAATATGAGGCAAAAAATTGGTCATTCTTCGAAAATATGTACAGTTGAGAGGTATGCACCAACTTTCATGAATGTAGTAATTGGTTAATACTACTTATTCATACCTCCCAAGTGTACCTCATTATGAGGAACGTACCTCATTTGGGGTCTTAAAAAGTTAATGTTCGTCGAAATTCCACATTGAAAGGGTCTGGCCCACATTCTGTGTCAGGAATTTTTTAAACTAATATCCACAGAAAATAGAAATAAATCATATTAATTCGTTAAAATATATTTTATACGTAAAGCCAGGATATTTTAACTGTCCCATGACCCGCCTAGTTGACGTTGTCAGTAAGCTAGCCATTAGTATGTGTTCCACATTTTGCCCATTTGTTCCTCATTATGAAGGCTGGTGTTCCTCATTTTGTGTATCGAAGGTTGAGAGCTATGATCTTTATTACTGCTCCTCAGTTTTACAGCACAGTAAGGAAGCCCAAAGTGGTGGTGTTTAGCGTAGGTGTGTGTGTGTGTTGTAAATGAAGTAAAACTTATACGGAAATCATAGCAGAAAAGAGCACGCAAGTGTCCAACTTCAGCTAGAAGTTGTTCACTTGCCACCTTTCATTAATTATCTCCTCGATGTGATATACGTGTACGCCAAAGTTTTGCTATGCCTCTCCTACACTTAAAGTACATCAGCTAGCACCTTTTTTTAAATACTGCCCTTCGGGTACTTTTTCCCTATATTGCTATCCTTCCGTGTATTCTGTGGCTACAAAGCGCACAAGGTCATGTTTACTGAACGGCTAAAATACACAGAAACTAAAAAAAATCACTTCACGTTACACAGTACTACTTTTATTTATTCAGCTACTTGCTTCATTCTCACAGCAAGGGTCACGCACCGATTTAGAATACTAAACTGCACGAGATGGTGGTGGTGGTGGTGGGGGGGCAGAATATTTTGATGTCACTATATTAGACGTATCCTGAATTAGGGGAAATCCAGAAATAATCAAGGACAATCAGGAATACTTTTTAAAATATTAATACTATTAACTTGAGATGTTCACACAATAAGAAAATCTGAATTGATACATTTTTCTGATGTAAAATAAGTCTAGAAAGGTAATTATTGTAGATTAAATTCACCAGCTTTTCTTCACAGGTCACCAGATTTAGGAGGGGGTAAGTCGGACAGAGCTAAATTTTGAGTTATAATCAGGGACGTCCGTGAAAATCAATGACATTTGAGAGGTACACACATTCCCCATAAGACTGTTTTGCAAGAGAAGAGACAGAGAGATCATGCTTAACAAGTCGCCAATAATACAACTGGTTGTTTATAAAGCAACGTTGTTTTTACCTGCTCTTAATAAGTATTCATTGTTTCAGTACATAATGTTGAGTAATATTATTTGCATATTGTTACATGAACCTAAGTAACGTCCTTTGATATGTCAATATTTTAGATGTCGATGTCCTCAGCAATGCCTTAGGCATATCAAAATCATTCAGGAATTTGGTCTGAAAGAAACTTTACTGAATAATTCTGAAATTACTGCCCCCAATCCCACCTTCATTCCCATTGTCTAGAGAGGGCAGTCTCTTAGCCGCAGCATCTACTTGCACAGGTTTCTTGCTAAGTTTAAGGGGTAGGAAGTGTTAAAGGGGCGGATGGTAAGGTACCCTGTGATTCTTGCAGCAGCTGCCCCTTGGCCAATGATGTGCAGCAGTCAGAAAGCGGCTCTCAGCTGGTAGACATTTAAATGGAAGCCAGACCGGCGCTGGCTGCAGCCGCAGTCTGAAGTGCCCCCACTCATCTTTCCCAGCAGGCAGCTCTAGTGCCCTTTACCTCTGAGTGGACTGACGACGCCAAGACTCTCTGTCTCTGCCCATACTTAATCTGGTCGTGAGGATACAGCAGATGTCTCGGGTCTCCTGCTTAAAGGCTATGGGATCCTTTTAATTAGTGCCGAGTTAGTGAGTGAGCCAGGAGCTGCGCTTTTCTAGACTTTTCTTCTACAGTCCAATTGCTGAACATTTTAAAAGAAGAACAGGTACGTTTATATCTGGACTCCATTACCCAAATATATTATGTGAGTGTGTGTGTGTGTGTCAGGGAGGAGGTTTACATTACTTAGCCAATAAGTCCGTATCTTCCAGGACTTCACTGTTTTATTAATTGAGTTTTAGCACATGCTGCTTCTGATTATCAGTCAGACATTATATCTGCCTGTAACACCACACCTGGTCTAAGTTTATTATGAGAAGGATAGAATGGATTTTGGAACCACTTACAGTGTGACTGCACCTCATCTTACAGGCAGCTGCCGCAAATTGGAATTGGCGCCTGTCGCCCAGGAGAATTTATAGACACTTAAAAGTAAGGGATCAGAGCTGTGCAGGGCTGCTGCGTAGGTTAGGAGTGAGTCAGATCCTTGAAGTCACGCTATTATTTTTCTAGAAATAACGGACCATCGGAGTCAGAGTGCAACAGTAGTAAGCTCCAGTCAATGCCCAGCCTAGTTCTGAGACTGTTTTGCTTTTGCTGTTATTTTTCATTTTAACTTGTTGCTGAGTTTCATTTTTATTCTTATATTTGTTAAATAATCCGCAGGCTGTACTTATCTGTGTGTGTGTGTTGTGAGAGGGAGATTGTGGATGAGTAGAAATGTAGCTCATGTTTTACAAAAAAAACTTTAGGGGTCACGTAACATGCCCTCGTGCCTAGTCTTGAGATTCTGTATGCAGGTATCTGAGAAATGTAAGACGGCTGCCCTACAGGCTATAGTCGCTGTAAGAAGTATTCTATCATGCTGCATGTTGTTTCTACGGATCAGTGTTTGCAGCTCACTTGCCCATGTTTCTTTACTGAGATATAAAATTACATTTCAGCAGGACGAGAGTAAAAGTAGAAACACTAATATTAGTACTCATGGTTGAGTTGTGAACAAATACATTTTATGCAAAGTCATAATTTCTCTGTATTTTTATATGTATTATGTATATAATATGTGGTAGTTTTAGTCATCTACATTAACTCTTGGGGTTGTAAATATAATACAATATATGGCCCATGCTGTGAACCCGGGATGGTTGCTAAGACTGGGAGATACTTATCAGCTATATCCTATTGTGCAGCAGCAATGCCGGCTGCTTGTTTCTCATAAATAATTGTGTTTCTCTCACTGAATACCACATATGAGAAGTACATAAGTTTTAAGAACTGAATGTTGCATCTCTGATTTTTTTCTGTAGATTGCAGTTCACTGAAGAAATCCTTACTCTTCTACTCATCTGAGTACTTTTCTGTTTGAATGCATTTTTTCTATAGGTACCCCATTTCTGGACCACTTGTTTGATCTCATTTAAAATTATGTCTCTCTCTCTTGTTCAGGTAGCTGGCGGATAGGAATCACAACGCAGGGGTGGGGGTAGGGGGCTCTTTCTCTTGAGCCATTAAATCAGGTCATAGTGTATGTTACAGTGCACCAGACATCAAATAAAAACTCAGCAAGTGTAAAATGAGGAGACTGGAGCACTTTTTTCTTGCACCTATGCACATAAAAAAGGATAACAGAAGTGTGTTAAACTGTTTAAAATAGGTTAAAACCGGAGACAACAATCTGCAGCAGTATGAGTTGTCTCTAATGTAGTTTTCTGTGTCAGATCTTGTGTCTAAGCTCACTCTTATTTCAGTTTGCACAAATAAGTAAAGAAGACAAGTAGAATAATTTATTAAAACCATACGACAGAATTGAATTAATAAGCACTCTTGATTCATTTAAAAACGCTTCGCACCAGTTAAAGCAAACCACACTGCGTTGTTAAATTTCCAGATTGTACAGAAGTTACAGGATAACAATGTCTGTCTGCGTTGGGAGAGAGAGATAGCAGGTTTGCACCCACCTGTCCTCATAACTAAAAGCCAAATTTAGAGCCAGATGCTGAAAAAAGTATTCATTAAACTTTCCCGTGTTTGATAAAGTCAGACAAAGTTTTTTCGATAATTCTAGAAACATACTTTAAAAAAGTGAAGTCACGTTCTTTCTTAAAAGTGGGCGTGGATCCCAAATACGAGAATAGTTGAAATCTAAAGAAAGGGTTGAATAACTTTTAAGAGTAACCTTTGCAGGTCATTTGGCATTTTATACCTCTCAGTGTCATAGTGCAAGAAACAAATACAAAACCAAAAATGTAAAAATAAGCCCCAAACTCGGGAATGGATTTTAAATATTGGTCTTAAATACTTACAAAGCTGTTAGAACAGGTTTGAGTCAGCATGCATTTTCTGAAGATATGAAGTTTGAACTCAAAATATCTCTCGTTATTTAGTGAAGCTACAATCTTCAGTGATTGCCAGAAAACATCGTATAAAATATGAGGCAAAAACACTGTCAATTTGCGAAATAAGGGACAGTTGTGCACTGTGCAATCTTGGCAGAAATTAGATGAAATCATGTGCAGTAGGGATTGGCAATCTTTTCATGCGACAAAACTTAATAAAATCAGTAGGGAGCTACAGAAAGTCGAAGTGAGTTTGCAGAGGGCAAGAGCCTGGAGAGAGCTAGGCACCCCCTGTAGTAGACCAACATACTGGATTGTTTTTCCACACTTCCTAACATGCAGTGTGCCCATCACTAAATCTCTTAACCAGCCTATTCAACCAGTCCGGCAGCTGTACGGGGGTATTAAAATATTGAACGAGAGCATATGCAGAAACCAATAATGTTCTATTATGACGGTATAGCTTGGACTAAAGCTAATTTGTTACTTCAGATTTCATAATTCCATTCCATATATGTGTTACCTTTTATGCAAGCAAGCACAAGACACTGACTATCTGGGCACTGTGGTCGTGGGTTACTTTAATAAACAGTTTTAATAACGGATAGTTCTCAAGGTTGCTGGGAAGGAAACACTTTCCAGTAAAAGGCACTTAAAGAATTAAAACCTACTATCTTGCGCATATTGCGCTTATAACAGTACTTGAAGGGCTTGGGGACAAAGAACAATAACTTCAGCCGTCGTATAACTTAAAAAGGCAAACCATGCAGTTGTATTGATAAAAATCTAATTAAATCTCCTTCTTTAAAGCCAGTCATGGCCATTAAGAAGTATTTTCATAGGTTGCCATATTAATTACTGTTGGGATGGTATTATACCCAGAGACTCTGCAAGCGTCAAATGTCCGGTGTATAAAAACAGTCAGCATTGGGGTCATAGCTCTCAACTGTCCAGACTTTTAGAGTGTCCAGATTTTCGCCTCATATTTTTGGTTTTTTCCTCATAAAGCCATTTTTTCTGATGAATCATTGAACACTGAAATCAATAATGACAGACACAGTTTTAGGCTTCATATGCATCAGAACATACACGCCAATGCAAGACCAGTTATTCTAGCAACTTTCTAAGTTTGTGAGAGTAATATTTACAATTTGTCTCTATTATGGGGCCTTTGTCCACCCATTATTTTTGCTTTTGTCCAGATTTATTGCGATAAGAGGTTGAGAGGTATGCTTGGGTTAACACTGTAATCATAACAGAGCTCAAACTCTCCATAGCACGTATTTAGAAATAAGTATATTACAGATATATTTACTGAGCTCCCCTTATCAACATCTTTTGATAGGTATTAATGCTTCACCACACTTAATAAAAACACATTGGGACACACAGGTCTGTAATATGAATTTCAATACAGGAAAAAAACGCCTTGGGGTGGGCACACTAGTTAAAGTGCTGACCGTGTCCTGTTTATTTCCAAACTGCTTGTATGTATATATCGCTCTATATATCTACACACACGTTACATCTATCTATCCATCTATCTATCTATCTATCTATCTATCTATCTATCTATCTATCTATCTATTCTCTGTCTCTCTCTGCCTGTGATAGACTGGCAGCTTATCCCGTATTTTTTTCTTTGCCTTGAATGGTGCACCAACCGATCGCCTGCATTGGCTCTAGCCACCACTGAGTGGAGGGTAAGTGGATGAGTGAGATCAGGGTGTTGCCTTTGTAGTGCTGCTACAGCTGGTATAGGATATTACGTTTTAAGTGCACATCCCTGTATTTGGCTGACTGCATTCGTGTACCAATGATTTCTTATGCATTCAAGGGTTTGATTGTAACTGGTATGAACGTATCGAGACTGGTCCATTACAATTAATCAACGCCTATGCTGGTCAAGCCAAAGGCAGTGCAAATAGTAAGTAAAGTGAAATATAGGGATACGGAAGTTTTCCCCTTTCCCCGAGGTTGCATAATCTAAATTCTGGGAGTTAGTATATTTAAAATGTTGGGGTGTCGGGAAGCTTGTGCCCACAAGCTAACTAACTAAAGAAATGCATACATACGTAATAGATAATGTAATGCTGCTTTTTTTGTATAAAAGTCAACAATGTGCGTTTCTGTTTTTGGAGCTGTACCCCTTTAGCTAAGGAATTTCTGGTAAAACGTGGCATAGTTTCTCTGAGTTTGTGCTCCCTCGGAGGCAGCATATTTATAGACCAGGAGTGTTGGATAGAACTCACAGGTGAGGTGGTGGTTTTGGGAAGCTTGCCCACCAGTAAAACACGTTGGCAGTGCTTTATTGTACCTGCGCCTATCCTGTGTAATAAAATGTGCCTTCCCTAATTCTGAGAGTTCAAATCAGCTTGTTGTATCTCCAGTTAAATAATTTTTATAGATACCCCTCTCTCTCTGTATTTATATCTGTGCATGCTTATGTATTTCCAAAGAATTGTTAGAAATTTTGTCTCACTCTTTAGTATACAGGTATATATTCACCTGCATCTAGCATGTATATATATATATATATATATATATATATATATATATATATATATATATATATATATATACACACACACACACACACACACACACACACACACACACACACCTATATTAACTTGCTAAACAACTAGGTGAGTAATGCATGCAGTTACTGTCACATTACTGTCCTCCTTACAGCAATTCCTATATTAAAAATACAAGCAAATATAATACTCCTTCACTATTAATATCAGCCTGCATCACCACACTCGGACTTAACTGTGAAGTTCTGAGTGACAAAAACTGCAGGATAAAGCTCCCCGGATATTTACATATAGTTCAGATATACATAACACCCTATTTTGAATCCTTAAATAGCAGCATATTGTGAGGTCAATACAGTTAAAGATTTTGTAGATTAAGTAACTAAAACATATTTTCACATTAATAGAAATTTTAATTTATTCATAGGAGACAATCAAATCTCTGCCACACCTATAACATTTCATGAATAAGCAGCTGAAGCTGCCAACGTGTGTGTGTGTGTGCGCGCGCGTGTGTGGAAAAATAAGTGTATAATTATGGGACCTGAAGTTAGCATCCTGCTATCACAAATTTTTCAAACTACTACTACTACTATTAATAATAATAATAATAATAATAATAATAATACTAATAATAATATTGTGTAGCAGACCCTGACCTTTCTTCAGTAAAGTGCACCCTCAGCAAACACATAAAAATGGTTATTGCTGTTGCAGTATTCAATAACTCCACATACATGGATTTCTTGAAACCAAATGAAATGAAATTGGGCTGGCATTGCTTCTATTTTTGTAACATACGCTGTAAAAATCACGTGAAAAGGTATTAGCTGCCCTACCACCCCGAGGAGAGACATGTTATTAAACATAACCTATTTACTGTGTGTACAATCAGTAGAATGCAAGAAAAAATAAAAGTACATGACATTCTCATAGAGAAAACAGTTGTTTTACTAAGACATATTGTATAATAGGTGCCGGCACTAACTCGTTAGAATAAGTAAAAGGAAAATAGAAATGAAATGTTTTGTGTCTGTGCTCATAAATAAACTACAACACTATGAGTGGAAGACATTTACAATATGTAGCAAGACGTTGTCCCGTTCGATTCTCAGCTAGAGCGTCTTCTGTGGAGACATGCTGAATGGGCGTACTTTCGTTGAAGGTTGTGCGTTAGGGCCGGCAACTCAGCACGTAAAAATCAACTGCCAATCATTAGCGGACCGGAGTTCCGCTGTGGCGACCCCTAAGCGGGAAAAGCCGAAAGACACAAGTATTAAAAGGCAAAATCATAAAATTATTAACTTATTAGCAGGTGAACTGTTTAGTGCATTCACTGCTACAGCTTGTGAACAATGGAATAATGCTGAAATTTAAAAAAAGTACAACCCAATGTATTATGCGCATAAGGTATATGCAAATATTGGTTGTCACTCAAAATGATGCTTTCACAAAATGGACAGATCCATATTGTTAATACAGATTATGGACTTCTGATTGTGATTTCGTTAACCCCTGGATAACACAATGCATTTGTTGTTTGTCTTATCTGAATGTTAGTCATTCATGCTGAATTATGATTTACTTGGAACAGCTTCTCCATGTAGGTATGTACACATAACCTCTTACATGTGTGTAGTAAGTGTGGTCCAGCATAGTTTGTTATACGACACTCTTATTTGTCATTATTTGTCATGCCAGTGATAAGATTCCTATAGTCCTGCCTTTGAATCCCTCTATGTGGTGGGTTTAACCAGTGAAGAAAAAAATCTTTTGCATCTGCAAAAGAAAATGGGTCTTGTAGTATGTTTGCTGTGCATGAGAAGGATTAAACGTTGGAGTCTCTCTGCTATATGGATGACACACAGATGTACCTGTTTTGCCCATCCTAGTTACACAAAAACAATTTTTTGTCTTTTATCAACAATTTCCATCATTTGGTTTTGTTTTTACCTCAACAATAGGGAAGCAACTATGAATGGATGAAATCACAAGAGTATTTTTTGCCAGTAGGAAGTCTGCTTGGCCTAGTAACTGGCGAGTATCCTTCATTGGTGGTTACCACAGCTTAAGGTTTTAGTACACATCTTGATAGCCATCTTTGTTGTCATTGATCAAAGCTAGTTCAATTGTTTCTGGAATATTGCCAGGGTATATTATTTTATGATGTCTGATGAGCTTTATGTAGTTATTTATGTATCTGGAACAGAAGACTTTATTAGTTTAAAACTGTTTACCTGGTGAATTTGGCAAGGTTTCCAGTAACTAATGCAAATTGATGTGGGCATCAAATTAAGAACTATAAATGGTGGTTCTGTCTTCCACTGTGCAGCAGCCGTCTGTGAAGTTGCATGCTTACTAATATACAACATGACAGGAGAGTAGCACACAGAATGGAGAAATCAGTAAATAAACATCAAGATAGAGAGAGAGGAGTTTCACAGGGAAGCCAGCTATCATTAGGGAGGATGAAGCACAAGTACTAGATAGACTGTCTCACAGAGTAATCAAAGATCTAGGTACTTTACTGGCATCTCTCACACATCACTTACAAATGTCGAAGTACCAGAGGACTGGAAGACAGCAATTGTTGTAGCCTTGTGCAACATCAGAGCAGAAAAAAAATTAAAGGAACTACAGGCCTCTTTGCTTAACAGTGTGAGGGAAAGTCATGGAGGGAGTACTGAGTGGAAAGCTAGTAGCATTTTTCTAGGACAACAACCAATGGCTCATGGCCAGAAGGAGCTGTCAGTCAAACCTGATCCAGTTTTATGACTGGGTTACAGGTGAACTCCAGAGGAGAAAAGTGGTAGATGTAGTCTGCCTGGACTTCAGCAATGCTTTGACTTGACTCATACATGAAGTTGATGGGGGAAATGCTGGTGGTTGGGGTAGAAACAAGGATCTGGATATCTACATGGATGAAAGGTAGGATGAGAAGGCTGTGACAGAGGGACAATATCAGGAATTTGGAAAGTGACTTGTAAAGTACTGCAGAGGTTTGTCCTGGATTCAGTAATCTTCATTGTGTTTATCTCAGACACATCTGCAGGAGCAGACTGTAGTATCAACTTCTATTAATAATGGAAATATAGGATTGGTAATAGAGGGTGGGAGAAGAATCCAGTGAAGGATTTGGTAAGGCTGAACAAGTGGGTAGAAAGGTGTTAGTTGTGGTTCAGTACAAACAAATACAAATTATTGTATGTAAACCATGTAATCCTACTGTGAAGTGCCGGCTGGAAGGAGATGAATCAATGGCAACAAAGCAGGAAAAGACTTTGGGGTGTTAATCACACCTGGAATGGACCACTTGGAACAGAATGAGAGGGAAATAGTATTAGCAGAAATAATGCTGATGTATATCTTAAGGGATATAATAGTCCAGAAGCTTCTTAACTGTCCCTAGTTTTGCAGAAGTTCCTAATTTTGCTTCATATGCTTGGTCTCTTCCTAGTAACATTTGTGTTTTTCTGGAAAATGTTTGAGGGCTGCAGCCACTAAATAATGGCAGATATTTATGTTTCAGACTTCATATATTTTGGAAAATACATGTTCATTCGAAAACTATTTTGGTGACTTTCTAATTATATAATAGCAATATTTAAAAATTGTCCCTGATTTTGGTATTTTACCCCCCCCCCAACTATTTTTGGTTCTGTCCATGATTCTTGCACAAAGCGGTCAAGAGCTATGAACCACAACAACGCCTTGAGCACTGTGTGCTGTTATGGAGGCCATATAAGGAACAATACAAGATGCTTGAAGGAATTCACTGGAAGGCCACCAGAAACATCCCTGGAATGGAGGGGAAGGAAGTAGACCAGAGGCTAGAGGAGCTGCATTTTTCTCACTTGAAACAGTTCATGGAAATGTAATTGTGTCATTCTGAGCAAATACAGGGGGGAAAGGAATAGGGCTTGTAGTAGCTTATAGTGACTAACTACTCCATGAATCTCTAAGTACCTTTTCGCAGACTGAGTGGTGGAGAGGGAATTCACAGAGACATTCCAAAGTTCATGGGACAGGTGGAAAAAAGGTAAGGAGAAGGTGGGGATGGCGTAAAGGTAGAATTTTAAATGCACTTAAAGGGCAGATTAGATAGGCTGACTCCTCATGTCATCCAATAAATGTAATGTAATGACTTGCATGTTTTAGCATCTGGTTATCAGAGGCAGCTTCCTGATGTTTTGTTCAATGATCTTCTGAATACAGCTAACTTTACATTATGCTCTCCCTGTTTAAAGACATCAAAAGGAAGAATATTCAGTACCACTGACACTTTTTACTCAGACATTATTCTTCTGTGTTTCTTGTTTGTTTTGTCTGTCTGGTGATAGACTTTTAAGAATGCTTAAGAGATATTTTTGTTTGAAACGACCTTTGGTTTTATTTGACGCTGTTGCTGTAGTTACATAAATGTTGCCCCTTGCTTGTTTACTTTATTCAGTGTTTGTATTTAATCTGTTTATTTCATTATACATTCTGCTGTGCCTGGCATTCCTTTATAATGTGTTGTGCAGGTATAATTTGCACGGCATCAATTTTTGCATGCATATGATTTGCCATTGTTTGTTCTCTTACATACTCTGTCCCTCTCAGTCTTTGTCTGTCTGTCTCTCACTCTCTCTGTCATCTTTTTTTCCACTCCTTTTTTCTGTGCCACTTCCTCTTTCTGTCCTGCTGCACTATCTAATATGAATGAAATTTACTGTGACAAATGATAATTAAGGCAAGCAAGCTTACTGCACGCTATACATGTATCAGGTGCAACGTGTCTGGATTATTGGTATTCATAAATGGCTGATGTTTATGAAGAAGATCTTCATCATTACCTCTTATGCTATTAGAAAGTTGGCTTCTTTTTAGAAATTTAATTAAAATGTACTGTTAGACTGTGGAAGAATAAACTTGGTAAGGCACTTGACATAGCAGCAATTTAAAGGCTTTCCAACAAATAAGATAGACTTGGTGTGGGTCAACAGACAGAAGAATTGATGAAACATTATCCGGACAAGAGTTTCTCAAATGGTGAGGTCAGATTCTGTGGAGATGGGGAGAAGGCTGTAGCTTTTTCAATGAAAGGACAGGTTAGTTTGAAAATATTGCAGCCTTAAAACATTGATTATTTAGTGTTACTTTAATGCACGGTCAAGGTAATTGCAGAATGATAACAGTAAATGAAAATTTGTATTTGTTTACAAATAGTAAAATAGTAATGCACTTAGCCAGTTCTTGGTGATTTCAAGCATAATAAGGCATGTTTCTTGATAAGGTATGTGCTTCGTAGGGGTTGCTCATTCCTCTTTTGCATGGTGTATTCTGAACTCAAGTGCATTGTTTTTCTACTTAGGACAGGCATAAGGACTTTTCAATGTTTTGAACAAGGTTCACTGTGGCAGAGTTTGACAACCTATGGCCTAAGACTGAACTGGTTACTGAGGGTTACAGTAGCTGGAATCCACTGTTAAGGGTGAGTACAAGTAACTGTGCTACCACAGTGGTCATGCTAAGAAGTACCTTTCCAATGTATTTATAAGTGACCATGCAGAATGGTTTGCGGGAAGATGCTTGTACTTTTACTGATAACCTGAATTTAATTAACAGGACTAATACATACGGATGTGTAGAAGGGC